>NW_021940604.1:39656998-39937291 GCF_001715985.3 Manacus vitellinus
AAAGAAAAGAAAAGAAAAGAAAAGAAAAGAAAAGAAAAGAAAAGAAAAGAAAAGAAAAGAAAAGAAAAGAAAAAAGAAAAGAAAAAAGAAAAGTGTCATCATGTATATGAAATCCTGAGCTTGTTTGCACTTCAATAATTCAAAATATAGGATGTACACTGCTCTTAAACACATACTGGAAAGTCTGTTCAATACCAATTATGGCATTCACAAAGTTATGCAAGATTACATCTTTCAAAATCTGAAAAGTTAAATATCTCAGCATTTTACATTCTTATAACAGCTGTTGTAATGAGAATGGATTGACTTTTTACTACTTAAACATTTTCATTGCAATCTCTGCTTTTTAACTGTGACAATACAATGGAAGGCTGATAATAAAGTTCTTTCATTTCATAAGTAAGTTTGTAAAGAGGGCAGAAAATGCTTCAGAAAGTGCTTTTGGGAACATAATCACCCTTGCAGGATCACAAAAATACATTTTTTAGTATCTTACCCAAGTGTGGAGATAAGGTAAAACATTATTTTGTTACTCCCTGATTCTCACTACAAACTGTTTTTTAAAAACTAAACATTATATCTCAGACCACGTCTTAGTCCCAATGAGGACTCATTTCTCATTTTATTTTATTTTACAGTGTCTATCCAATAATTTTATATTTCCAATATTAACTTATTGAATGCACTGCCTGTCCTCTGACAAGATATTGCTATCTTGTATATTGTCATTGAAGAATGTTTCCTTCACAGGGTTACTGGTTGGCACTATGTCCTTAACAGCAAATTTACAAAGCTGGACAATGTTTATCCCCAAGAACTACAGACTTTACACATTAATTTACTTCAGAACTTCATTCTTCTATATCTGGTTCTGTGAATTCAATGTCAGTGGTATATATTCAGTATTTTAAATTATGCTTATTATTTTTACTTTTGCTTGCAAGGAAAGCAGCTTTATGAGATCATTATTTATAGGATGATGGTCAGGGCTATCTCCTGGAAAGAAAAAATTTTAACCTTGGGTTATTTTACAAAAGGCCACCCTTATTTCTTTATTAAGTAAGTGTTTACCCAAGGAAATAATTTGAAAATCCATATCCTGAGTCAGAAATTGATATACAGGGCAGAATTCAGTCTGGTATTGAAACTTCTAAAATTAGGTACCTATAAGTATGCAAAGTATTTAAGTTTCCATTAGTCAAAGGACATCTAGTCAGCACAATCTATAGAACCTAAAGGATGGTTTACCTTTATATGGTACCCAATGACAGTGGTACTTGCATCAAATTAAACTGAAAATGCAAAGGTCTAGTCAAAACAAAGGGAAAATTAGTTGTATAGGTTATAAAATGACATCTGGGTAACAGTTTGAGCTGGCAGCATCATGGAGAGGTTGTAAAAGAATATCTCTAAAATAGAATGCCCAGTATCTATAGAAACTCCATACAGAGCAGAATGTGCTGGCAAATGCCTTCTCACCTGACTCCCAGTTCTCCCTGGTTCTTCCCTGCAAATGTCTGAACAAGCAACTTCTGTGTTTTCCTGAGATTAAGATGATTTTTGTCTGGGATTTCAACTTGTATCAGCATTCTTAGATAACTGTGCACCTACACACTAGTCTTTCGTGGTTCCTTAAAATGACACACAAGAGATGTTGCTATTTTTGCAGGAAGGTGAGAATGAAGCCAGGAACATGTGGGTCCTTTCAAAAGTGCTAGACATTTTCTAGACTAAAGAAATAAGGATAATTCTAGAGACTAGATCACAGAGTTGTGGACCTAAGAGTACCTTGTTCTCTAATTTTGGCTGAAATGCTAACTTACTGTGATATTTAGACATCTGTATATTTCCTTGACTGTGATGAAATTTTTTCTATTTACTGGAAAAGCCTGAGAGGAAAAGAAGATTGTGTCTGATCAGTTTTCTTGTGTAAATCAATTACAAAAATATGAGAACAGAATGGTCTGCTTCAGATGAAAAAACAAAAATATTCTCAGCAGTCAACTGTACAGGCAAAGTAGGTAAGGAAAGATAGATAGACGATAGATAGATAGATAGATAGATAGATAGACAGATAGACAGATAGATAAAAACAGATGGTTTTGGTAAATTTAGCATAGTTTTTCTCTGTGTTTACAATGAAGAATACGCAATTATAATTCATATTACGGTGTATGTTACCTAGTTTAAAATTCGTACATATTATTCAACATAAATAACATTAAAAGCATGTAGAACCTGACATCAGATAAATATATATTGCAGTATACAGAACATGCTTTGTTGATTAGTACAACAAAGAGATGGATGCTTCATATTTTCAACTGTACATCTTGAAGGGGTGGTGGTAGATATTTTTATGTGTTTTATTCCTGTGAGATTTTAATCTCTGTGTGTACATGAAATTATGAAGTATTTGTGTAAGCACACACACAATTTGTGTACCTAAAACACTGAATGCTTGATTGTCCACTTACAAGAAGGAGAAAGAAGGGGAAGAATGGGTTGAAGATGTGATGTGCATAGAAACAGACACTGTTGACTTTTTCCTGTACACATTATAACTTTTAGAGTGTAAACTGTTTAAAAAGAAATTAGACTACTTCCTGAATGCTGCTGACTCTTGCTCTCTTTTTAGAATCCCTGTACTAGCTTCATGACTCTATGTTGTCTAGATGCAATCAGAAATTGTTCAAATGAAATAATTATATTTTGTTTAAAATATGTTTTGTTTGTGTTATTATCTGATACTTTATATATTTACATTTTAAGCTATTTTTATATTATAATAAAGCAGTGGCTTATTTTTGTGAATAATCATTTAAAACTGAGTAGATATCAAAGCAAGTACACATAGCCATTTAAAAGGACACTGCTCTATACTGCAGTTAAAATTGCAATCATGAAGTAGTACAAGTCTAAAGGATTTAGTTTTAAGTTTGGTCAAAATAATGTCCTTTTTACAGGCTAGGCATACAAATGTATCAGATTCATTATAAGGAGTAACATTATTTTTCTGGTTCTCTATTGCTCTTTATTTCAATATATGCAATCCCTTTATTTTTGACATTTATGTTGATGGAGTGACTCTTGGATTTCTGCCAATACCTGTGGCTTGATTCTGGTTCTATGGTCCAAATCTGGCATGTTGTTTAAGCCTGGGCCTTCTATTGAACTACTGGTAAACTTGACATCAGGATCATATTTATGTGAAGTTATGAACTAACAGTAACATGATGGCATTTTAATGCATGCTTTCGATATATGTGAAGTTATTTTGTGCTACTTCCATAGCTATGGGTAGATAGAACAGTGAAGTCAACCACTAGAAATGGCATTATTTGGATAACATGTATCATCAAGAATCCTAACTATAACCTCTGAAATTTAGAATTATATTACATACTCCATTACTTAGAACAATATCGTGGATTGCAGAATGTTATCCCCAGCACATGCACTTGAATGCATATGTATATTATATTTAGTTAACTAGCTAGGCAAGAAATCTCTCTTACTCAATATTATCAGAGAAGATGATAACATTAAAAAGCCATCACAAATACACCATGCTTTCAGCTAAAAACCTATTTAGCCATAATCTAGCAGCTCTTGAACACAACAGGGTTTTTTTGTGAAATTGCTTTGCTTGGAGCTGTTCATTTAGCATATTACCTTCCATTTAAACTTGCTTAAATCCTGACACACATTTGTATTATTCTCATTAAGGTCTGGCCACCCTGCATAGCTTAAGCTTAATAAAAGATCTTCTATTCAAATTTAGTGGTAAATTGTACAAATGTTGCCCTTGCAACCTTTAAATCATTTAGAATTTTAAGTGATAAACTCAAAATCACTATTTTTAATATTTTTTCCCTGTTTCTGGGCATTTCAATTTCCATGGCTAATTCAATTCATATCAGGTACATTCCTTTAAGCAAATGTCATGTTTTATCAAATGCAACATTGGCCTCTAGTGTTTCTGTTTTAAAAGAATTCGACCAGCCTAGCGCATAGGAGAGAACGGTAAGTTGAGTTGTATTCACATTAACCAGAACAAGGCTGAATTAAATACAGTAAAAGCACAGGATATGGTAAACCTCATATATAACCCCTACTTCACATATAACCTCTCATAAACTGGAAGAATAATGTAAGTTCATATATACACATTATGCCTTCTCTGTGCTGAAATGGAGTGCATGACGAACTAGTCTCATTTAATGATTTGATGTTCTCTTGATCTGTTTACCTGGTATACACTGAAGAACTGCATGTACAGGATAAGATTCTAAGTACCACAGAAAAAAATATGGAATGGAAGTATGGATAACTAAGGGAGGATCAACAAAAAGATGTCAATAAACTGGTATATCTTATCTTAGGTTTTGCAATATGATGCAAGTGCATAGCTACTGTGCTACAAATATTTCAATGTATTTTTCTTAATATTGGGATGCTTCAAAGAATGAAAACCTTAAATCCATCTTCTTTATCCACTCTGCACTGAATTGCTTGTCTAGATTTAAATTCTGAAAGCATGAGTCATGAAAATAACTCCATATTTTAATGACAATGGCCTCTGGAAATCAACTATACAGAAATATATTTTTCGGTTTTGTTTTGTTTCTGTTTTTTTTTTTTTTTTCATTTTCTCCCAAAGGGTTATTTTCCACCAAATAGGCCGTTTTCAAAATTTTAGATTGAATACTGACAGATTTTGCCAGTGAGGACACAGACATTGATTGACGTCATGGATAGGCACGTGAAGGTCTTTGCTTCCCTCTAGTGACTGGTTCAGGAAGAGATTTAACTGAATCTGCTCATCTTGCTGAACTTTGGCACAGAGATTCAGCGAAAGACTAATTATGTGTAAAGACACCTGTGAGTTCAGTGAGACGCTGATACAGCATTACAGTGTGTATACTTGTGATAGCAATTGATAAAATATGGCAGATTTACACTGGACATGTCTTTGACTGTTTTTGATGGATTTTTACAGTTTTATTGGGCAGAGATATAATTTCAGTGTTAACAACTCAAGAACAACTATTAGAATTAGAAGATGACCTCTAGCATGCATTGCAAAATGCTATTTCAAACATTTATTTAAGGTCATTTTGCTAAAAACCACTTCTTGTAGTAAGACAGACCAGAATTCAATGAATTACATGATGTTGGATTTATCAGAGAGAATACCTAATAATTCAGGACATTTAGATCCATACATTTTGAAGTAAAGACAAGTAAACCTATACTCTGCAAGTGTTAAAAATTATATTGTAGCATACTGCCCTTATCATATTACTGAAAGTAGGTATATTTATACCAGTTGTTCTGGTTTTTTCTGTACTGACTGCAAATAAATTTAAAAGTAACAAACAGCATGATTTACTTACAAGCATTTTATACACATGATCTGTACCCCTACTATCAAAGGAATAGGAGAGAACGGCAGAAGGATACTTTGCACAGCTCCTTGTCACATGGATAAGCAAATATTCCCTAGGTTATTCAATGTCTTTAGTGATGCAAGTAGATTTCATTTTGTTTAAGGATGGTATAATACAAGGACCTTTAGTGCTGTGGCACTACTTCTGTTGGATAAACAGAGTTAAATTCTCCAGAATGGGCAACAGTCATGAGATTATCCGAGTGAATCAGAAGAAAAAATAAAAATATCATTATAACACTCTTTAAACTTTAGAGATCTGTTTCATGGCAGGGGAATGGTATTGGCTTTGAGAACAGTTAGAGAGCATCCTCAATTAGGACTCAGGAATTTGGAACTCTAACTCTGCTTTGCTTCCATTATGCTCTAGTTTTCCCTATCTGTAAACCTGGAAGGGTGATAGGAATCTCTGTGGTTAATTGCTTTTAAATCTACAGGTGTAACAAACTTTAAGAGGTATATCATAAAAATGAAAAAATGTTGCCAAACTTTTGCAGTTGCAATTATGCTATATTGTACTTTTGGAAGCCGTATTTGATTTTGTAAACACTGTTTTCCTCTACAAGTCAGCCCAAGTCCACCACCATGCTGGATTTGCAGATCCCATCTGGTGCATTTCTTCTAGAGGTATTATTAGTGAAAGCAATGATCACATTATATTTGACTTAGTAACATACACGAATTTTTCAGGAAACGTAGCTACAAAACCACATTACAACCAATTTTTTTCTGCTGTGAAGTTTATTCACACTGCTCAATTATCTTTTGTCCTCATTATACACTAAAGATCTGTCAAAAGTCCAATTCATATCTTTAAATTTGATTATGAAGATACAATCGCTAGTTCCTTTTAGTCACATTTCAGAATTTTAATTGCCTGATATTACAAGAAACCACTATTTTTAGTTTGTGAAAAATCTACATTTACAGAAGGGCAATAAATAGCAATTGAGTTCTCAATAAACTGAATTGATTAATCACACAGTAAAAATTAAAAAGAAAGTGAATTTATTAGCAGGAATTAATCTGATTTCCTTTTTTTATTATAAATCTCAGCAGGCCATGTAAGCTCTGTTCATAGCTGTGTAGGTGTTAGTGAAGAGCAGTGTTATAAAAAAGTACTAAATTATAAATTCCTCCCATATATACTGATTCATTTTGTGTATGACTTGAGCAAATTTTGGTCTGACTGTTTCAATATAAAGACGCTCCATTTTATATTGTACAACATTTCACAACTAAGTTTTCTGCACTACAGTATAATCTTAGCAGTTTGTGAATTGAAAAATTTTAAAATTAGGTCCTGCATGGCTTGAGCAGTGGTTTGCCACTTGATCTGATCTGATTTGGATCAGTCAAAGCCTTTTGGTTGTCTGCAAGGGAGTTTGGATCAGGTTTTTCACTCCATACTGTTTTAATGAAAAAGAATGTGTTTCAGTAGTCTTCTAATTCTTTACACAAGACCATCAGGAGGAAAAGATTATGTAGTGTGCAATCACACAGGTTCCACTATGGAAAGTTCTTCATAAAAGTAGGCATTCCAGGAGGTATTTATCTTCTGAATAAGTTCATTAATGAACATAAGCATAGAAGCAATATGGAAAGAGAATTTTCTGCCTTGAAAAATGTGATAGAAGCAAAGTCTGACTGTAAAGCCGGACCAAAAAGTCTGACTAAAGTCAAAGGAAGAAGCTAAGCTTTAGATGGAATATATTTCCAAACTATACTTACTCTCATTCAATTTCCTCCGTATCTTTCTGGTGACAAAAATAACACAACTGTAAGGTAATATAAAGTAAGGAGAGGCTACTATTCATATTTCCATAAGCAAATTATTACTTAGGATATTCTAATTATTTTATGATTAGCTTGACACATTTTGACGAAAGTTATAAAGAGTCGTCTTGAACATATTTTCAAAGGTTCGCAAGGCTAGGACAAACAAAAAAAATAACTCTAATGGTCCATCGTGTTACTTTTAAAAGTCAAAGTGGAGAAGAGAGAGACACAGCAAGCAGATCAGTACTCCCTGTCAAAGCAAGCAAGCTTAAATTGTAAAGCCGAGTCGTATTCTGCCCTGTAGACAGAAAAATCACCATTAACTAGTAGACTCTTCTTTATTTGCATTGAAGAAATTCCTTTATGGACTATTTCTCCAGAATTGTATCCAGGGACAATGGAAGAAAAATAATTAAAAGCTCTACGGGATAATTAAAATAAAAGTAATTGTAAACTTTTTTTAACCTTCTTTTTAATGGAGGATGTGACAATACGTCTGGAGTGAAATTGTGAAGATATACAAATGTATACGATTTGTCATGTCTCGTATATAGGTATTCATAATTTCACATAACTTTAGGGTACCAAATCTAAACCACTACCAATGTAAATTTGTATAGCAGTGGGGGAAAAAGATAGAACAGACCTACCATTTGTCCTAAACTAAAACTGAGTCAGGTCAAAATTCCTGCAATATTAAAAATTTCAGCTAATTGCATTGTAGCTCTGCCAACTGTATAGTCAGCAGGCACAAACTACTATGAGCACACATATGGACGAATAAAATGCTGTCATACTGTTATCCTTCTGCAGCAACTGGCAGAAAAGACTCTCAGAATACTAAATCCCTTTCCTACCCAGTGCTGTGAGATGTCATGTTGCACTGCATACAGATGTGGAGCATACCAGCAACAACTGACTCTATCCTGTGGAGAACACCTGTGCCCACATTATGTCCAACACATTTCTAAAAGAACAAACACCAGCTACATTGTCAGGCCAAAGTTTCATGGATCCTAGAGATCCATAGTGCTGCTTTTTGGCTGAGGTAGAGTTCATTTTCTTCATAGTGGTTAGTATGGGGTTATGTTTTTTATTTGTGCTGAAAGCAGGGTTGATAATATAGAGATGTTTTTGTTATTGCTGAGCAGTGCTTACACAGAGCCAAGGTCTTTTCTGCTTTTTGTACTGCCACACTGGAAAGGAAGTTGAGGGTGCATGGCAGGCCAGGAGGAGACACAGCCAGGACAGGTCACCCAAACTGACCAAAGGGATATTCCACACCATATGACATCATGCTCATATATAAAGTGGGGGAAGAAGGGGAAAGGGTGGAACCTTTTGAAGTGATGGATAAATCCAAGTGACCATTGTCCATGATACATTTGCTCTCCTGGAGATGTCTAAACATCTGCCTGCCCATGGGAAGCAGTGCATTAATTCCTTGTTTTGTTTTGCTTGTGTGCATGGCTTTTGTTTTACATATTAAACGGCCTTTATCTCAACCCATACATTTTGCAGCTTTTACCTTTCTGATATTCTTCCCAATCCTACTGGTGGGAGAGTGAGCTAGTGGCTGCATAGTGCCTGTTTGATGGCTGGAGTTAAACCACAGCATCCAGACTGTCTGTTATGGCACCTATCACAGACATAAACATCAGAGATGGCAAAAAAGTTCAAGAGAACTGTCTGGACTGCCACAAAAAATGGCATTCTTTAAATGAAAATGTATGCATGCATACAAGGATTCTTTGATCACTTGGGCTTACAGAGCCTTACCCAGACTTACATAAAACAAAACACTGCTAGGAAAAAAAACCTGACAGTGATATGGCTAAGATTTAGGTTTGGCATGGTCACAAATACATAGAAACAGTGGTAAAATTAAATAAAGAGGTGCTGGGAATCAGCTTCCCAACCCATGAATATTTTCCTAAATAGTATGGCAGAGTTCCAGCAGGACACATTGTGAGTAACACACTCCAGAGAAGCTGACAGCTCAGTGGGCATTGGCTGCTCCTGTAAGGCTGAAAAGTGTATTTCGAACTCAATTAACTTATATAAAGAAAAAATTGATGTGACAGTCCCTGAGGTCCCCAAGTAAATGCATCTAACTATTGGATCACTTGCTAGTTGAGACTGTCTTCTTTTCCTTTCCAGAAAGGTAGGAGGTACAAAAGAAAAACTTTCAAGTTTTGTTTCATCTTAAAATCTTTAAAATCACTTCTGTGGGGTAGGAAAGTCAGCCCTAGTACCTTTCTCTTTGTAGACTAAACCACTGGAATTAATGTATCACAAACAGTTCCTGACAGCAGGGATAGTTTGCTCATACAAACTATCTGAGCAAAGCAAAAAAGACATAACTCTTTCTGGAGTTTTTGATTGGTTGGTTTAAGGAACAAAATTTTTTCTCCTGGGAATGTTAATTACAAATATTCCATACATTTTCCCACGCACTAGAAGGAGAAGCATTCAGCATCTTAAGACTTTACTGAAGGCAACATCTAAATACATTTTCTGAAATGAATAGATGAAGATATCACTCAGATTTCTGAGAGGGAAAAGTCACCTCTTACATACAACTCATGCTACCAGCTTTGTGTAGGAAAGCTGGAAGTATCAAAGGAAGCACCAGAATTCATAAAAAGCCTGGTTTCAATCAACACAGTCAGGTGTACTCTATATTTTGGGATAATCAACTGAAATAAAATGCTGAATTATTGGATTGAGTTTAATACATGACATAATATCTTATTCTTTAGTTGCACTGTCTCAATATTGTACACATATTTGACTAGCTGCCTACAGAAAGGGCACAAGCCTGCCAGCTTGATGAATGAAAAAACTAAAACATAATCAGAGGGAAGAATCACCGTATCTCATAGAAGGAATAGATTAAAGCTGCTTTTGCCAAAGTTAGGGTGACCAAACTGTCAGAGATACCAATGGCAGTAGGATAACCTTGATGATATGATGTGATTTAAGAGCTCACAGATGTAGAACTTTCTTGAAGGATGGATGTCAGGGAACTGTAATCATTGTTTCATTTCCTGAAAAGCATGGCCAAAATCCAGATAGACAAAGCTTTCCTTGCTGCTGGAGAAGTATTAAACTGACAAGATGAGTATCATTTACCAAATGTGAACTTGCAAGGCATGCAGATAAAGATGTAGAAGTGGGTAAAAAGATGGCAAAACCCATTAGAGGTTACTGCTGGTTGTATGCTGATGATAAAAGCTAACACAGGATTCATCTGAAAACCACTTAATTTAGAACACCTGACTCACAACAGACGATCAGTTAAACCCCTTCAACTAAAAGAGGGCTACTTTTTGTTGGGTTTATTCCAAAATACTTGCTAAATCCTGGTTATGCAAAAATTACTCCATTTGGAATGATATGAGTACATCACAGCTCTGTAGGATTTGCAATATGAATTAGGCTATTAACCCATCAAATCCAGTTGCCTGCTGCTGAGGACGACTAATTCCTGAGGCTTAGAAAAAAGTGGGGAAAAAAAAAGAAAACAAGCCACCAAGAACCCAATATAATAATGGGCACCTAACTATTTCTTTTTTAAGATTGTTAAATAATAGGAACTGAGTCATCATTATAGAGCTTTCATAATTTAAAAATCACAATGTCAGAATACAAATTTTGAAATATTCCTGACTAAATACAAATACAAATAAAATGGTCCAAACCAAAAGGAAACAGCATTACAAAAATAAAGTTTTGAATAAGCTTATGCTCCCACAGCTAACACTATAGATATTTTTTTTCCAAAAGGGATGGAGGAAAAAAGTAGAAGTTTGCTCTTGCCATTGCATACTCAGGTAAGAGAGAGTGTCACATTCTCATACAATAGCACACATACACGTGCCAAACACAGTGGTGTCCATGCAGATCTTACAGATGCATCACATCTTATTGAGAATATTTGAGGGCTTATATCACTTTTAAAAATGGATGCATCTTCAAGAATACCTCCAATCTTAAATTATTTTACCATCTTCAATGGCTACACTAATATACCTAGAAAATATATCCTTCAGTATAACAAAGCATGTGTTTCTCCCTCAAAACCTCAGACTATTTTATGTAAGTTTTACATCAATTTCAGATGTTTCAAAAGTTTGCTTTTCCATTCAGATTCCAAGCATACTGAAAACAGTACTTACAGGTACCACTGAACTTCTTTATAAGCAATACTAAGACAAATACCTGCAAAATGAGTGGTGAGGACAAAATATATTTGTTTGCAATTACTTCACACATTTGTCCCAAATACCTGCATGAAATCTTTTAATCATGTTCTTAAATCCACAGCATGGTTTTTTTTTTAGTAGTCTAATTTCATGTAAATGTGTCCCTGATACTGTGGACTTGAACAGTGATATCAGAGTATGTGCTCTAAATACACAGTGCTTAAAGCAATGCATACAGAAAATGATAAAAACCCACTATACCACTCCTGTGTAAGCAAAACTTTGTAAAGAGGAAACAAAGAACTCATTCAAAATCTTTTGCATTCCATGTGCTCATAATAATGCATAATATCAAGTCTTTCATGTACTTAATCCCACAGATTTCATAGAAATTGCATACTATGGTGTTGCTGGCAAATAATGGCATTATGATTCTTTTGCAGAGGCACAGACCATGGTATTACTTGTATTTGGAATGATTTCTAGTATCATGTCCAAAGTTTCTCATTTCTGTACTATAATGTTGTTTCTCAGCCACCCATGTACTGATGTAAACCCAAGCTCAAGGATGAAAGTACACACAAAATCACAGTCATATAATTTCTAACACCGCAGATGAGTCTGTATAATAAGACATATAAAATATACCTGAATAAGAAGCACAACATCAACTTTAAAATAATATGACAACCATATAGGGATACTTCTTGAAACACTTAATCTGCATGTATGCAAAATTCACCTTGACTTTAATGGGAGATTTACTGTGAAAGATTAATTCAGCAAATTACAACTGCATAAACTTGGGATTCTTTTTTAACCACACTGATTATACTGCTTTACTTTCATACAGTAACATTTTCTTTTTTGCTATAGAAGGGATACGCACTAAAAAAAGCAGAAGAAGACTGATAGTAAGCTTTCACTGCTTAGTATACAGCTATTATTTTAATAAACTAAAATGAAAATTTCAATCAACTAAAATGAAGATTGCTGTGGGGATCACACTTAAAAATTATGTTTTTCCCTGCAGTAACAGAAATGGGAGCCTTCCTCAGTTATTTGTCTCATCATTTACCCACTTGCTTGTTGCCCAGCAACTACCATCAAGGAACTACAGTTCTTAGACATCCTCATTTTAATCTTGAGAGAGCAGATTAAAATTACTATGTGAGTAATCTCTTCCTGGTGAGATATTGTATTATTTCAATTTACACAGCGGCAGAAAGGAAGCCAAGTGAGTGGAGAATCCAGTACTTTCACTCTGTCAAAGGTTTCTTTTCTCTGCCCTCGTACCACCCATTTACTGACCAACTACTTAAATATCATTAGGTACTTTGTAATATTTGAGCCATAGCAATAGAAGCAAACATCTGTCACTTACATTCTTGAATCATCCCAGAGCACACAGTAGGGATTCAATGTGCCCTAAAAGAAAACAAACAAACCTATTAGTTACTGGTGTACAAAAATATGTGTCATGCTTGATCTAAAAATTTATTTGAGTCTCCTCCGACAAGATTATCCTTATACTCTGATGAATTGATACCACTGAAGTGGCAAAAGCTTAAGCTTAATTCTTATAGAGTATTTTAAAGCACTTGAACCTAAGAGCAGACTACTTGTGTGTTCTCTGCTTAGACAAGGTAAGCATAAAGTTGTCTATTTGGCATACTCTAGTAGAAGTGAAATATGAGATAAAAGTTAATCTGTTAAGAGACTGGACTGAACACTTCTGGTGTGTTTAGAAACAGAACTTTAGACACCTTAGGAACTTGGATGTCAAAACCAGTAATGCCTTTAAAAATTTTATGCATATGTTGGGTAAAATGTTTGGAGGTCAAGTTTTCAGATGACCCCACATTCAATATTAAAAGGATTTGTCAATTGTGTCCTAAATCAGTGGAGCTTTTTGCTCAAAATATATATATTATCTCTGATGTGGTTGAGCTTTACAATCTCAGCTCCAATCTCTTCAAAAACAATGGAAAATTTCTTATTTGATTTAGAACAGGATGAGAACCTATGTTTATTACATATCATTGAACTATGGGGAATGTTTTGGGAAATTGAAAAGTATTATTACTCATGTTTATTTTGCTGCCTAGGAAGAGTTGAGACAAAATTAAAATTCACTCAGATTGACTTAGAGGCACTTAAAACTGCAAAACCATAGTCCTGTTCATCATAAGCTCTGGGTATTCCCAGAAATCAGAACTATATAAACAAATTATATAAAGTACAGAATAAAAATATATTTTTTAAAAAAATTGAAAAGTGGTTTGAAGAAACAAATACTATTTTTGTATATCAATGTTAGTGAACAGTGTAGATGCACTAGATATAAAAGTAGTTTCATATAAACAAAGCACACCTTAATATTTCATTCTCAAAAGTGTTTTATTTTTAGAAAATAAACATGGCAACCTGTGAAGTAAAAATCTATTAAATTTTTAAATCATTCCATCCACCTCTTTGTCAAAGATAAAAAAGGTCCTTCTGGAGATGCTTGTGAGAGAGGCATTTAGGGAAACTTTGAATCTCTGGTTCAGTATTTTGCTGACTGCATTGAATTTCATGAGTAGAGTATAAATATTTGAAACCAACATATACTTATGGCACTTTATATTTACATAGCACTATACAAACATAAATAAAGAATGCTCCATTCCCTGAAGTATTTATAAGATAAAGAAGAGGAAGGGGAAGAGGGCACAGGACAAAGCACTGGATAACAGGCCAGTTGAGATTCAGAGACCAGGTCCTGCATCACTAGGCAAGAGCTTTCAGATACATAGATGGAAGAGGATATAGAAAGGTAAGAATTAGGGAAAACAGAATGTCGATGCAGAATTAACTTTTCTTTAAAATGTAATTTTATAAAGAGTATTAATTTGTATCCTAAGTCTGGGTGAAGAAGTTCTACTTGCAATCTGATATAGCTATATGCATATTAAAAAAGTACTCCTATAGCTGCATCATAATAAGGCTTTGCATTTCTCAGATCTAGACCTCTCTTCTAGCAGTGGACATCATACAGTTTATGCTTGGTATTCCCACAGTGCAAGGAGAATGAATTAAAAAACATTTTTAGAAAAAATGTCCATTATAAAGAAATCTACAAAATAGAGGGAAATAAAGGCCTTTGCAGAAAACTGAAACATGATAGAACTGCTGTCAGATCACACACTTCAATCTCTTTGAAATGTATTCAAATAAAAAAAAACAAAACAGTATGTTTGGTCATTGCAGTCACTAATGAGAGATTAAGCAGAAACATGGAAAGCGGGATAAATATTACTTCCATTCCTGAAGGAGGGTATGAGGGTTTGCTCCATCAGGACTGGCAGCTCGCCAGGGTACAGCAGCCTTTCAGAACTTCTTCCTCTTTTGATATCCTGATCAAACACCCTTCAAGTACTGCGAGGACCACAAGAAGCCTGTCTCTGTGTATGCTTCTTTGCTCTTAATCTGTTGCTCCCTTTTTCACAGTACCTCTGGGTCTGGCCTCTTGGTGATGTCTCCTCACACCGCTGCTGTTGAGCTGCCTCCAACAGCCACCACCCTTTGTGGGGGCAGTGCTCTTACCAGCTAATTACTCAGCTGCAGTGAAGGAAGCAGCTATTGTGTCCATTAACATTTATGACTGCTGTAGTATTGATTTATACATTACAGTACATTACTTGGATATCTCATTACTTGGACATATGTGTGTGCCTACTTGTACGTATCTCTGCCTAGCAGATAAAATTGAATTTTCCAGATGTGATTGGCAACTTGGACAGCTACCCAGCACAGTGACAACTGTGTTTTGTAGCCAGGGTTTTCAGTCTCACTGAAAGCTTGATGTTCTATGCTACTGCTGGCTCATTACTTTAGTATCCCTGGAGTAAACTTCTGTGCTGTCAGAAGGTGAGAGTTCATATTCTCTACGGAGAAAATAGGATTTTGTTTGAGTTGTGCATTTTTTTAAAGATTGCTTTAGTGTCTCTTTAATCAAACTACTGGAAAATTGTGGTCACAGTCATATACATGTTCACAGCGCACAAGACAAAATATCATGTGCTCTAAGTTATGCATTGCAACCCACATTCCACTCTGGTCAACTCTCTATTGTATTTGAATTTATCTACAATCTTCAAACAATACATGTAATTGTGATTTGCACTTCCTCCAAAAAATCATCCTCCAGTTTTATTAATAAACTGGTTAGTTTTGATATGAAGAAATCATTAAAGATCTTGAATAAATTAATATTTAAAGGCTAATTTTATTTAGTCATATTAACTCTTTTTATCTCTTTTAAGTCTTTTCATACTCTACTTAATTTAGTCAGTTGATAAGGAAGTAAAAAAACAAATGTGTGGATATCGTCCTATATATTAGTAGGCATGGTCTAGAAAATGCTTATAAAATTAGTCATTAAATCAATTTGCAAACAAACTGTTCTGAATAGTAAATAAAATTTCAAGAACAAAGTTTTGAAAGGAACAAATATAACAAGGAGATCTTCAAAAAATCAGATGAAAGAGAATGTATTTTATTTTCTGTTTAATAATTAATCTATTTAACTGACATAATGGTTAATCTGTGATCCATTATTATGTAATGTTCAAACACTAAAGATATATTAACAGTAGTTTTATCTTTCTGTATGCAACATAAAGCTTTTTCTATGGTAATATATTATAATTGAAATGACATTAGAAGACTAAGACTTGAACAAAAATCACCAAATGTTTAAAGGTATTAAAACTCTAAAACTGATCCGTATTCATAGATTTTCCAGAGCAATATATTATCATTGTATCTGCCAGTCCAACTCATATATTCAGGTGGATTAGGAGTCTATATAAATATAGTATGTATGTAAAATTAATTTAAGGGCTGAAAACTTTATATAAGCTCTTGATGCTTCTCTGGATTATATTATAGGACAAAAAGTGAGCCAAAAAGAATAAAAAGGGTCTGATATGTATTGGCAAGGTTACTGTCATTTTACTTTGTCAAGACATGAGCTCATACAATATTAATTAATATTCAGCTACTGAAAGGTTGCCAAAGCTAGGTGACAGTTGGTGTCTCTAATCTGAACTTTTGTAACAATGAAATTTCATTTCCAAGATTTTCACACTTGGCAAAAACTTGCTCTGTAAATTAACCAAAGGGATGGATTAAAAAAAAAAAAATTCCTCTACGAATTTTCTAGAATTTCATCTTCTGGGGACAGCAGTTCAACCTTTTCTTAGTATAGCCTTGCCCATGTTGTGCTTCTATTAATAGGTTGTGCTTGGCCTAAAAATATTTTCAATGCTGATACACTGTTTATTGGTATTATTTTCTTTTATAATTGTTTAATTTCTTTTCTAGCATAAATGAGCAAATTAATGAGAATTTTTTTTCTTACCTGCTACCATACACTTTTGTAAGTAGTAATTTCAATTTCGAAATATAAATATCATAGTTTGCGATTCATTTAAGTAGCCCACCAATCACTGTTGAAATAATAGATCATACAATCTAGCAATGAAAATTACCATAAATTCTTCCTAATAATGATCTTAGTAAGATCAAAATGAGTGTTTTATTTCAAAAGTAATGAGTTTTTGTCCTGATATACAGGATTAACTTGTGGTTTACTCCAGCAAATATTTTTTTCATTTTTAGCAAAATATCTGACAGGAAGGACAGTTATGTTAATGACTGATATTTTCTCTTAATATATATGATATAACTTAGGTTGGAAACAAAATGAAATGAAACATCTTAAACAGAGACCCACAAACCCCCAAATCTCCACAATTCTTTGTCAATAAACTTCTGATCTTATTGAAAGGTACGGAATCAGGTCAGTTTATATTCCTCTATTCCTTTTTTCTGCCTAAGTTTTGCTGAGATGTTCTTTGCATTAGCACTTTTCTGGGAACAGAATGGCAGGTCATAATAACCATTGAGGGCAAAATAGTTTCTTCCAATCTTGAGTAAAATGTTAATTAAAGGTCTAGAGTTCAAAAAGTTTCCTTCATACTTTTGCCCAGAGTCACTAATCCAGTTTTGCTACTGACTGAAATATTTGGAAATTCTCCAGTTTAATTGCATCTATATGACCACTTCCATAACTGTTTATAACTAAAAACCCCAGAGCTTTAAAGATTTTTGCATAACAATAGCATTTTCAAAAGCTTTAGTAACTGTCTTTTCTAGTTGACCCTTTATGGCTTTATTCACAGTAAAGTCTAGCTCTTAATAACAAAAACAGACAGAGTTCATATGCTGTGCCTTCACATAAATTACTCTTATGCTTGTTATTTAACATTATTTTCCTAATACTGTACATCCCTGTGACTGTTGAAGATTACTAACAGCAGAAGAAAAACTCTTCATATTTTTGGAAATAAAGTTCCTTTTTTTTTCAGATCTAAAACATTTTTAATGTGAGATTAAAGCCTCAAAAGTACAGTTTTAACGATTGCACAAAAAATCTCAAATATTTATAAGAACTGTAAGTTAAATTGGGACCAGAGCATTTTTTTCAAAGTCTGCTAAAACAAGTAAAACCTGGTTTTTTAGTACAAAATAATGAAAGCAAAGAAGAAAAGACCTGAAGAACTATGTATGTCTATGACCTATGCAGGGAGCAAAAAATTAAGCATTCGGCACAATACTACATTTCCAATTGTAACCATCAAAGCATTTAATGGAAACTTTTCAGTAGAAATTGCTATTTAAATGAAAACTTCAAAAAACACAAAACAACAATTAATTTTGTTTTGCATATACACATGCATGAAACAAGTACACACTACCCTCAAAGATTGTTAGACTGTTCCCGAGCTTAAATTTTAGAAGTTAAACTAGGTTTTATTAACTGTTTTTTTAAACAATGTCTCTTTTTTCTCTCATATGATCTGACAAATACTCTCGTAAGAGCATATCAACTATCCTTGTACTTACATTAGACAGATGGGCCAGTTCTATCTCCAGGAAAGAATCCGTAGTTTTGGGCTCAGGTCGTATAGTAACAACAATGATTTTTGAATTAACAACTGTAAAATTCCTGTTAAAAAAAAAAAGTAAAAATAGAAGATTTAACTTCGTATGAGGTTAAATGAGCCTTATATCTCATGGGGTATTTTCAGTGACTTTAGCTGACAAATATTCAGCGAGAAACCAGATTTGTTTGGAAGTAGTGAAAACACTCACTTCCAACTGTACCCAATATATCCAAGACTAAAGAGCACCAAGGATAAGGAAGTGCAATTCCTTAAAATACAAGTTATTAATTAGAAGAATGTATTGATTACACAAGCATTCTGTCCATGTTTGAGTGCATCTCATTTGCTTTTCTCAGTATAGGCCCACTAGCTATGTTTTATAAGAGACAGTAATTTTTCTTCCAAAGTGATGTGTTGGACTTTTTTTCTCATTGTTAATTGTAAAATTGTGAAGATGGATGAGTGCAATGGGAGATTGTACAGTTGATTCTGTGCTCATGAAAAAAACCTGTTTCCAGTTTTTAAAAAACCAATGTATTTGGTATATGAGTGGGTAACTTCATCCTCTAAATACTTATTAAAATTTAAACCAAGTGCTCTGACTTAAATTCTGCCAAACCACATTATTTTTATCTCATATGTGAGATTAGATTTGGTCCTATGTTATCGTACCAGGTTATGCAAAATAATGATTTTCTGTGAATTTTTCTAATACATCATCAGTTTTTCTTTTATGTAAAATGTGAATCACTATGTATCATAGCAACCTTTCCAGGACAGACCTAGTAATGCCAAGGTTATGCTACTACAGGCATAAAGACATGTTGACGTGATGTTCATGCCTGGGATCCTTGCTTCTTATGACCCTAGAACAACCATCAGTTACCAGCCTTACTGTTTCTGATGATTATTATGGTAATTTCTTTGCATGTAATGCAGCTTTCAACACCTCATAGAAAGACAAATTCAGTCATATTTAGGTAGATGTTATCAAAGAAGAAACTAGGCGGTTTAGATGTAATTATAATAGACAGTATAAATATTCTTTGGTTATTATTGTTGTTCTTATTGCATTTCTTATTTTCTTTAGGGAGTTTGTATTTAGGAGAGGATTCCATTCTCCTGAATCATTGAAACAGGAATTGCCATGGCTACAGTAATAGAAACTTAGCTCAGCAGGCACTTCATTCAGCACAAGGAATGAAATTATTCTTCTGGGGCAAGGTATGAGTTCTAGTCCAATTTTACTCAGCCAAATCACATAATGGAAATATAATAGAAGTGGCTTTCTATTTTACTTAATTCCTATTTCTTCTCTTTAGTGGCACTCTAAAATCTCACACATTGTTGAGGAAAACATCTCTCTCTATCAGACTAACATTTAATGTTTGGCAATATTTCAGTACATTCTGTAGAATGACAGTAGTTGAATATCTATAATTCTTCACAAGCAAGGTATAATTAAAAAAAAAAAAAAAAGAACAAAATTCCAAATAATGAAAAAACTGTTTTCTCTAACAGATCATGACAAGTGGAAATAGAACTTACTAGCTTTTAAGAGACTATGTCCATTTTGGAAATTCACACAAAGTAGTGTAAATATTGATACTTCAGTACTCTTTTACAGTCAGTCGTTGTGCGTCAATAAACTTTTCCTTGCTGTATCTCATTTTGGTGCAGTTCTGATGGTTCTAGCATGAGATCTGAAAGAGCACCTAAGTGCCTAGTTTATAACTTCAGTACATTTATTTTACCTCAGTTTCATGAAAACTCTGCCAAACCACTTACATTCTCAAGAGCCCCTATCAGACTCTTTCACCAGAAAATAAATATAACTGGCTATATTGCTGTGAAATGAAAACTGCATCCCTCATTGCTGTCCTGTCAGGGCTGAGTGCCTAGTCGCATATTTCATATTTAACGGTTTGGACAGTCTCTGAAAGAATACAATCTGGCAAGTATATTCCAAACTCACACAACATGTTAAGATGCCTCTGAACTACAGCTCAAAGCTTCGTAATCATGATAACTTCCCTCAAAACCACCAGTGTGATGCCATTGCTACCTTTGTTTAAGATATTTTTTTGAAATGACGGCCTAGTTCTGAGAACACTTATCCAAGAATTTAAGTAATCAGCTTTTACAAAATGTTCTGGAAGGTAAAATATGTGGGTTTCAGTCCCTGTCATGTTGGGAATGACATAAAATGGGAATGACCCATCTCACACTTCTTGGGCAAGTGCATTATCTTACAGATTTTTTATGATGGAGAGTGACTTCACCATTAGCTCTTTCTATTCTATCAAAAATAATCTAAAATTCAACTTTAATGAGAAATGAAGTTTTACAGGATGGTACTCTGCTGACTGTCCAGAAAGATGCTCATAAAGGTTAAGTTTAAAAATCAATTATTCAAAAAAATTTAGTAAATTCCTTGGGACTATGGCTAAATAAACCCTCGAAGATTTAAGACAGCAAAGTTTGATTGAGTAAAAGCTCAAGAAATGCTTCCAGAGCTGCTGTCTTAGAGTTTCTTTTCTGATCGGCAATATTAATAAAATAGAGTTATACTATTAAACTGTTTTCCTACCTGGGCATAAATTTTGAGGGTGTTTTTTATATAAGGGAATTCATATTGATTCTATGTGATAAGAAATTCAGATTTTCTTTTCTTTTTAGAATGACTCTGTGTTGCTAAAGAAAAATGAACTCATGAATAAGGCATGTTGCTATCTCAAGACAGCATGATCAAAATTACAGATCAATGTATACAAGTTTACAGAAAAATTACGAATGCTTAAAGGTATAATGTGACACATTAAATACCTGTCTGAGGTACTCCATCCTTAGTCTAACAAAGCTGACCTGAGGAAATTAAAGAGCCTTTTTGGTTGTACAGCACCTGAAGGAGGGGGTTAGGAATGCTGTTTCAAATGGGGAAACACAACATTTCAGTGCAGGAAATTTTAGCAGGAAAAGTATGGTGGTTGTTTAAGGAACGGAAAAAAAAACTTCATACAGCAAAATCATTGATTCTTTATTTGTTATTATTTGTTAAGGGAAAAGGTAAAAAATATCATACAGTATGGCAATATGCAATGTATTTCTTCAGAGTGCCCAGGAGATGAATTATATATAATATCTTTTAGACAAGTATTATACTGAGAATCAATTTTCTGTGAACCTAACAATAACATAAATATGCTCAGGGGTGCGAGAGCTGTGGAAATAATATTCAGTCTACAGTTCTGAAAATATTCAATATTTCAATATCTGCTATAAACAAGTCCATAAGATATTACAAGAACAGTGCAATGCAGCAAAGTATATTAGGAAATAGAATCAGTTAAAGTTTATTTACTTGTGCATGGGAAAAAGTAATTATTCTATTCTTATGAGGATGAATAAACTCATTTTATCTTTGTTTCCCTAAACTTTTGCTTAAAGACTCCTGGCAAAATTCTCAGAATAATATACATGTACCAGTAGGATTAAACACATTGCCCAAAAAAATTGTATATTAATGTAATTCCAAGTTCTCATCTTGCACTGTGTTTACAAGACTTACTTTTAATAGATTCTATGCCAAAAAAAAATCAAGCCCATATGGTAAAATGTGGCTAATTTTGGAGTTTATGAAATATATTTTATAGGCTGTCCAAGATAACGAAATCCTCATTTTACTCACAGAACACCTGTGATGTGCCAGATGGGGATTCTGTGGTCAGGTGCTTTGGAAAATTTTCCCTAAAGATATATGGAGATACTTTGTATTTGTTTGTTTGCTTATTTTTTAAAAAATAAGTTCATTGTGATGATGCAGGAGTTTGCATACCTTTTAGTGCTAAGATTAAGGAATGTATTGGAATGCCTGTCACCTTTGTTCGTCTAGAAATTGCAATGAAATATTTTCTTTACTCCCACCTTAACTTCTGTAAAGCCAGGAACTGAAATCACAGGGGAACTGGTAAATCTTTCCAGATATTTTACTGCAGTCAGAAGAAATCATCTCTATTATCAGGTTGTCAAGGTATAAATGATGTGGCCTTTGAAATCAAACACAAGCCCATTTTACTTATTTTAGCTTGGTTTAATTTTTGTTCATCTTCATTCCTACCACTGACATATTTAACAACTGGTATTTTCTTTAGAAAAGGATCCCATAGGATGCTTATCCAGAATGTTTTTTTTAATTCCTATGTTGTACAAGGCTAAGAGAATTTTAGATATCATATAAAAAATAGATGATGTTACATTTCTTCACATTTTACAGTGTTTGCTCCATAGACAATGCTAATGCAGCGATCCTTAACCATTTCACTATGTTCTGCACTACTATGGTTATTACAATAATGTTTATCACAGTTAAGCAGGATTAGTAGAAATAGTAATTTTCTACTTTTATGTTCCTATTCTGCCCTTATTGCTGCTACTTGGAATGCTATTGTTTCTAGAGAAAATCTAATAAGGCCTGTAAATCTCACTTTTCTAATGGATGAAATAACAACCTTGAAAGACTTCTCATAAAAGCAAATATACAGCATTCAAGATTTACTTTTTTTTTTCTGTAAGCTAAAACTATTGACCTGTAAGAGCTGAAAAAGCATGATCATAGACTGCAGTTTACAATATAAAGGTCTAAAGGTATGCTTCCCAGAACTGGAAGATTTTTTTCTAAGGTCTACCAAAAAGAACTGACTGATAATAGTGAGTTGTCACTGGTTCTTTGAGTATGGGAGAAAAAAAAATCACTTAAAACATCTCTTCCTTCCTAGCTAATCCCAGGAACTGGTACAACAAATGGGAAGTGCTTAGCGACATTTCAGAAGTGGATGAGCTGTCATTTATACCATGCCTTAAGCAGAGATGGCTCTTGCCAGCACTTCCCAGGCTTCCAGGTGTCTTGTCAGGACACCACTGTTCAAATTGTGGCCTGCCTGAGAGGGGTTTCTGTCCCTGATGTTACAGCTGTTCATTGCACAGAACATTGCAACTTTACTGGGAATTGTTTAATTTTATTAGGAATGACCCTTTTTTGTTTTCAGATAGTTTTTGGCAAAAACCTGTTACTTTTCCATCCTTTGTTTCAAATCCCAAAGCTTTGGTTAAACGGAGCAGCAAAAAGTGTTATGGTGGCTTCCATTACTATTCTTTTTAATGATTGTGAATTCATTAGCAACTGTTGTGACACAATCTACACGTTTCTTTTCCTGTAAAAGGGCATTAGTAGACCATTAGTGCACAGGATCATATAAAACAAGGTAGTATTAATGGACCATGAAATGATCTTAAGTGGTAATCAGAAAAGAGGGGGTGAAATGCTTATTTCCAAATTGTCTTTTATCAAGTACAGAAAGGAAAAGGTGAAACATGAGGCTCTCCTATTTCCTTATGTATGTGTATGGCTCTCAAAACTGACATACTTCAGCTACTCTGAACATGTGTGTCTTCTTTACAAAATGGATCCTCTCTACAGCTCTGCTGTCCCTTCTGAATACAACTTACATCAAAAAAGTACTAGGAAAACTACTGCTAGAGAATTTTGTAGAAACAGAGCAGACAACCTTAGTACATCAAGTCATGATGTCATTACAAGATCATTTGTACTAACAGGACAAACAGTAGATTGAAGCACAAGTATAAGAGGCCTGGGCATTAATGTATATCAGTGTGTATACTTCTAATAAAACATTTCTGTAATTAAGCTTAACATAGATAACATAAAATGTAAATTAAGCCAATTTGAAAAAAAGGTTATTTGCATCATATAAGTGACTAAGTATGAAGGAAAGATGAATATATGCATATACATTTTAAAAATCAGGAAAAAATCCAGTAGTACTAACGTGCAAAGGCAGTCTTGGCTGTCTGCTTTTATCCTTTCATGCAGTATGGTTATGATTCTGAAATAGTTTAATTCATACCATATTTATGAAATTTCTTACCTCAAAGTGGGCAAAATAAGTTCTAAATTTTTGTATAGCACTGCTCCAAGTACAAATACAGTTGATTCATCTAGTTCTGAAAAGAGTAAGGAAAAAAGATTTTAAAACTCTCCCAAGCTTTCATCATCATAGAGAACCGTGAATACCATTTATCTCTGTAATATGAGTTTTATTTTAAATAAACCAGCATAATTTTGAATTATATCCTGGAAGTCTCTCATAAAGATGTAGCATTGCCAGGAACATATCAAAAGATTTAAACCATTGAAAATCACATTTTCAAAAAATCCATCATTGTATACCAACATCCATGCTAGTTCATTTACCTTTATAATTAAGTATTCTCCAAGAATGTCTATAATGCCTAGTGAATTCTCTGATGTCAGAGATCTGTACTGCAAGGTATTTGTAAATTGTACCTGAAGTTAGAGTAATTTGCCTGCTGAGCATCCTTTGGTAAGAGCTGGATTGGAATGACTCAGTCTGCTGGAGTGAAGAAGCTTCAAGGGGTTCAGCAGAGCTGCACTTCAGCTCACCTCGTACCACCACAGATCAAATCCTGTGCACAGTAACTAAGCAAAGCACTGTCTCTGGCGTAGAAAGTAATCTCTAGGATTTCTGTAGCACTTTTTCTTCAATGTACTGAAATAATGCCCCATCATTTCCCCCTAGGATAAACTATGGGTACTGGATTCCTTTTGAAGATGGAAAAAATAACCACTCCTATGAGTGGTTATGAGACAAAGTGGTCCTATGAGACAAAGATTCTGAGTCTCCTTGCTAAAGCTAACAAAAAAATCAACATGCTGATATGCTTCTTTACCTGTTGACATAGGAGTGAAGATATTTTTTGGAATGACAACCCTGTCTTCTGAGTTTCGTGCCCAGTCAACCATTCCTTTTCTTCCTTTCATGGGGAAATTGATGTCAGTTAAAACAGATGCAGCAGGAAGCTTCTGAATGCTAGCCACTAGTAAGAGAAATCATACAATTGGGTTTCATATGTTAAAGCATCATACAATGTCAACAGTACAAGAATAACAAAAGTTTTTAATGATACATTTCAAGTAAAGCAGGAATTCATAGGACATTAACTGGTACAGAAAACATAATCTTCTGTTTATTATGCAGTTCTACCATGGATTAGTTGTGTGGTATCGATTATATCATTTGTCAGTTAGATTCTGATTAAGTTTCTTAACAGGGATTATTGAATGTACTGGCTTATACCCTGAAATTCACACATAAGGACATTGTAGTGTCTTCAGAGCAAATTCTAAAATCATCAAATGTGACAATGAAAGGAAGAGGATGCTGCAAACTGCTTTGGGAAACATAACTGCTAGGTGCTGGCTAATGAAGCAATTACAGAACTTTTGTCCTCTATACAGGCACAATTTCAAGATAGATACATTAAGGAGATTCACATATTAAAAGACCTCATTGTTTGCACACAAAAGACAGTAATGCAGTATAACACTTGATTTCTTTTCCTTGAAAGAATAATCTCCATTCTGAATTCTTAACTATACTTTTTTCCATCAAGAACCCTAACTTCCAGTCTAGAATTCTGTTTGCTCATTTTCATTTTCTCCCCATTTCCTAACTCGGCTATGATCTGGAAATCAGTTTCAGCTTTGCTGTGAAATCTCAGCACAGCTCCATGGCAACACTGTCCGTGTCTAGTAAGACTCAAACTACTTTTAAGGAACTGACAGGGCTGCAAGCGTTTATGTATACTCAGAGAGATGACAAACAACACATTTGGAGCACTAGCTCCATTCTTAATGTAAGCCGTGTTGATAGCCATTTCCTGCCACTTCCCGATCAATTTATGAAGAGGTTAATGCAATTGGAAGAGTTTGGACATCAGGACTATACTTCGATGTGCATAACGATTTCACTGCAAGGATTCTGAAAGGGGGTTTACATAAAGACAATGGGGGACAACTGTAAAACAATCAGAACATCAAAATTAAAGTAGAAAACCATTAGGTGTCTCATCAGTGGATTTTACTTGAAAGAAAACTGTAATTGCAGTCCAAGAGAAGAGGAAAATTAAGAGGGCGACAATATTAACTTCACAAATGTATTCCTCGATAACCGACTCTTATTTTCAAATTAGACTGTTATGTATTACAGAATCACATTAACGAGGTGGTACTTGAAGTTGTTTCAGGCTTTCCATTATAAAACTATCATCAGGGCTCTATAGTGCTAGTTACAATCCCTCTAGGCTGCAATTGACAAATACATTCCCAGCCCTAAAGGGATGCTTAGTCTTATGAATTTTCAGGTGGTGTGTGGAGGGAATAGACTTCAGGTGTTTCAGAATTACTGGGGCATAAAATAGATTGCGTGTTTTCATATGCAATCAATGGTTATACAGAATATATTAGCACTGTAAAAATGGATTTTTGCCCATAGTTCTTAAAATCTAAAAAGAATTTTGTTTTATTTTCCACATAAATAAAATTAAACCAACAGTTATTTAGTTTTCAAAATTAAATACAGCCTTTATAAGAAAATAGTGGTTTTTGGGTTTTTTTTACTTGCCCTATCTGTGCATATACCTATCTATGTATCTAATTAGCTAGTAGAGCCTTAATATTTCATCTACCTTTTGGATGACAGTTCCCTTTATTGAAATAGGAAATCAATGTTATTCAATGAAATTCACTCTGCAATACAGAAAACCACTTTAGGACTGGATAAATGGTGAGGGTCTAGGATAATATTCTCTGTACTCTGTCTCTCTCTGTATTTTAAATAGGGCCATTTATCATGGTACCTAAACACTACTTAGAACCAAGAACTCCAAAATACTTGTTAATGTTTAGGTGCTAAATAACAAAACCAGAACATAAAGCCTAAACATTTGACTTATGGCTGGGCAGTCTGAGGTTCATGGTTAGACTCAATGATCTTGAAGCTCTTTTCTAACCTAAATGCTTCTACGATTCTATATATTCCCATTCATGGTTCAGACAAGTGGACTTCTTTCTACTCACAATCAGACAAAAGTGTCTGTACTTAATTTATCAGAAGATGCAATCTCAACATCCTGGAGATTTTGCATAGACAGATTACACTGTATAAACCAGTAATTGAAACAGATTTGCCAAAGTGTTTGTTCCATGTCTTTCAAAGTTTGCCTCCTACAGATCCACACAGATTATTAGATCCTTCTTTAACCACTTTGCCGAATGATTCCACGAGGACGTGCCTAACACGGCACTGATGCTTTAAGGAGTAAGATAATTTGCTAGAATTTGACTGGAAGAAACTTTCTCAGTCCATCAACATGATCAGATGGATACATGAAACAATTCCCACCTCTTCGGTGCCACCGTGAACTGCATTTTATATTTTTATATTTTAGGAAATCTAATATTCTTATTCAATATTAGTCTACAACTCATTCCAGTAAAACTTCGGAGCATGATCAGCAGTATTTCCATTGGGAGGTGAGGCTCTTGGTTTTAATCTGCAGCATAAAATAATCGCTTATTGTGAGCACAAAAATCAACAGACTTTTTAGAGGGAAATGTATATTATTTATGTGCTGGGTCATTCATACATTAAAAACTCAGATGTGTGTTTCTTATACATAGATAATATGACATGTTATTCAGTTTGTACTTCATTGTATTTTTTTTATTGTAGTAGAAAACAATGCTTCAAATACTGGAACCCAAATGATTCAGTTCTGCCACTGCCACACAAGCACTTTTTCTCATTTGTAAAAACAAAGGTTTCTCATAAGTTTTTTTTTTACTATTTTAAATTTCCATACCAAAACATTATGTTCTGAATCTGTGAGATGGAACACTGGCAAACAAGTTCACTTACAGGTATTGTATTTTTGCTTGTTTATACATACATACAAGCTGTATAATACTGGAAAAACAGTCAAAGAGAATATTAATAACAATAAGAATGTAAATTGGGGGGACAAAGATGAAAAAGTAGAATAAAAAAGAAAAACTAAAATGAAAATGATCTTAGCAGAAGCCGAAAAAATCTTCACATGTCATGTTAAATTACGGAACTCTAAAAATTCTCATATACACCATACACAAAACATACAGCATGTCTTACTGCCGCAGACAAAACCATATTTGAGTTATTGCTGTAATACCTTATTCTGTTCTAATCTGATAACATTTTCCTGGACTTTTTATGCTGAAGACATCATACTGATAAGTAACCATTCTTACAGTTTGCACATACACTGCTCTAGACACAATTAACCAAAACTCTTCCAATATGGAAAATTCTCTTTTTTTTATTTATTTGTATTACTGCAATTCCTATGATATTCCAGGCATCGGTGAAAAAAATAAATTGTCAAGGAATACATTTTCGGCCCAGTTCTCTTCAACATCGTCACAAATTACTTGGACATGGGACTCAAAGGAATACTGATCAAGTTTGAAGATGACACAAAACTGGGAGGAGCTATTGACTCCCTCCAGAGAGGCCCTGCAGAGAGTCCTCAACAAATTAGAGAGATGGGCAATCACCAACCATAAGAAGTTCAACAGGGGAAGTGCTGGATTCTGCAGCTGCTTATGTTCATAGACCAGGAAATGAGAGGCTGGAGAGAAGTGCTGTGGAAAGGGTCCTGGTTGATGGTAAGTTGAATATGAGTCAGCAGTGCCCTGGCAACCAGGAGGGGCCATCAGGCAAAGCATCGCCAGCTTTGCCCCCAGGGAGGGGATTGTCCCGCTCTGCTCTGCACTGTTGCAGCCTCACCTTGAATATTATGTGCAGTTTCAGGACCCACAATGTAAGAAAGATATTAAGCTCTTAGAGAGTGTCCAAAGGAGGGCAATGAAGATGGTGAAAGGCCTTGAGGGGAAGCTGTATGAAGAATGGCTGAGGTCACTCAGCTTGTTTAGCCTGGAGTAGACGGGACTGAGGGGAGAACCTCACTGTGGTCTTCAACATCTTCATGAGGAGAAGTGGAGGGGCAAGTAGTGATCTCTTCACTCTTGTGACCAGTGACAGGACTTGAGGAAAAACTCCAGTGTGAGCTGCATGTTGAGCTCTAGGTGGTAGGAGCCTGAGATTAGAAGATTCTTCGAGCATTTTTTTGATGCATTTTAGTATAAATTACAAGACAGTGGTTCAATTGCACATAAGAACACATACATACTTGATGATTCCATAACAATTATTGATTCAGAAAAATGTAAGTAGTCTAATCTAACCAATTTAGTGATTCCTTTGAGTCCTAATGGATTAATTTTTAAAATCCTTTACCAATACATCTCTTTTCGCCTTTATTTAATTTTCATGCTGCAGTTGCATACAACCTGTTTGATATTGCTCTACTGAAAATTTCAGGATTGGCAAATACCAACTGTTTTTACTTACTGAATAATATAAAGTATCTTTTGAACTGATTAATGCCAAACTGATAGGAATAGAGAATTTTCCATCACTATCTAAATGAGCTGACTACACACAGTAATATGTGAATGGTATTTCAGCAGTTTATTCGAAACAGCACAAAAGTGGTTAATAATTTCTCAATAAAACTCTGACTGAAAATACGTAGTTCTTGTAGATCATGGCCTAGAAAAGAAACGCTGAAATGTATTGTCTTGATCCCTATAATCTTGAGTGAGTTACAAGCTGCCTAATGCAACTTCTAGTAGCTCTCTGACTGATCTGGGTTGCTAAACAACAAAAGATGAAGCAACCAAACAAGTGGCATGAATCATTGTCCCTTTCTCTTTAGTATTCATCCATTAGCCTCCTGTGTTCAACAAAACCAGTAACATTTCAGAATTAGCCCCTTGAATAATATTAATCACTTTGAACAGGAAATTAGATTCACTGGAAGGCATGACAGAAAAACAACTGCATGTTTGCTCATGGACTAAATGCAACTTCAGCTCTCACATAAGAAGTTTAGGTTTTAAAATTACAACATAAGCCAAATTAAACAGTTGATTCCTATCCTTATCAAACGCTGAACCAAAATCTTTACAAAAGATGCTCAAAGAGTCTGAATTCTGTAGCATCCATGTATTTACAAAAGAGAATCATAAAATCATAGAATATCTTGAGTTGAAAGGGACCCACAAGGATCATAAAATCATAGAATGGTCTGGGTTGGAAGGGACCTTAAAGATCATCTAGTTCCAACTCCACCACCATGGGCAGGGACACTTTTCACTAGACCAGGTTGCACAGAGCTCCATCCAACCTGACCCTGAATACTTCCAGGGATGGGGTATCCACAGCTTCTCTGGGCAACCTGTGCCAGTGCCTCACCACCCTCACAGTAAAAAATTTTTTCCTAATATCTAATCTAATCTAATCTTTTAGTTTGAAGCCATTCCCCCTTGTCCTGTCACTATATGCTCTTGTAAATAGTCTCTCTATCTTTCTTGTAGGCTCCCTTCAGGTACTGGAAGGCTGCAATTAGGTCATCCTGGAGCCTTCTCTTCTACAGGCTGAAGAAACCCAATTCTGTCAGCCTTTCCTCATAGAAGCGGTGTTCCATCACTCTAATCAACTTGGTGGCCTCCTCTGGACTCACAGGAAGGTCGATGTCCTTCCTGTGCTGGGGATCCCAGAGCAGGATGCAGGATTCCAGGTGGGGACTCACCAGAGCAGAGGGGCAGAATCACCACCCTCGACCTGCTGGCCACACTGCTTTTGATGCAGCCCAGGATACAATTGACTTTCTGGGTTGCAAGTGCACATTGCCAGCTCAGATCCAGCCTCTCATCCAGAAGCAGCTCCAAGTCCTTCTCAGCAGGGGTGCTCTTGATCTGTTTATCCCCCAGCCTGTATCGATACTGGGGATTGCCCTGACCCGCATCTGTCTCCTTGCACTTAGTCTTCTTAAACTGCATGAAATTCCTATGGACCCACTTGTTGAGCTTGCCCGAGTCCTTCTAGGTGGCATCCCATCCTTCAGATGTGTCAAGTGCACCACTCAGCTTGGTGTCATTTGCAAATTTGCTGAGGGTGCACTGGATCCCTTCATCTATGTAATGAAGGTATTAAATAACAATGGTCCCAGTAGCAACCCCTGAGGGACACTGCTTGTCAGTGATGCTTGTTGGGACTCTGAGCCATTGACCACTACACTCTGGGTGTGATGATCCAGTCCAACTTTTTTATCCATCTAACAATCCACTCACTTAATCCATCTCTCTTCAATTTAGAGAAAAGGATGCAGTGGGGGACCATTTCAAAGGCTTTACAAAAGTCCAGATAAATGACACCTGTAGCCCTTCCCTTATCCACTGATGTAGTCACTCCATCGAAGAAGGACAATAGATTGGTGAGGCAGGACTTTCCCTTGGTGAAGCTGTGCTGGCTGTCTCAAACCACCTCTCTGTCCTTCACATGCTCTAACATAGCTTCTAGGAAGATCTGTTCCACAATCTTCCCAGACACAGAGGTGAGGCTGATAGGTCAGTAGTTCCCAGGATAAATCATCCAGTCCAACTCTTGGCCCTGCACAGGACAGCCCCCAGAGTCACACCATATGCCTGAAAGCATTGTCCAAACACTTGCTGAACTCTGGCAGGCTTGGTGCTAGGAAGCCCATTCCAGTGCCCAACCACCCTCTGGGTGAAGAATCTTTTCTAAACCAACCTAAACCCCATCCATACAACTTCATGTTATTTCCTCCACTTTTGTCACTGGTCACCAGAGAGACAAGTTTGGTGCGTGGCCCCTCCACTTCCCCTCATGGAGGAAGTTGTAGACCTGGTCTACAGGTTGCTACTGAGGTCTCCCTTCAGTTGCAATACCAGTTCTGACTCTCCTTTCTCTTAAGTGATAACATTCTGGGTTTGTTGTGCTTTATAGCACAGTAACTATATTGATCTCTAATTTGCAATAACTTAGGATACAGATGAATGGGAATCAATTATTTTAGAAAGGCATCAGTATTTTGACTGAATTGGAAAACCCAATACAGGTATCTTCAGCATAGGGTGCCAACTTCTGCTTAACCCTTCCTGTCAGAGCAAGAAAGCAGAACTTGGAATTTGACTGCATTCTAGTTACAGACAACAGAGTATGACTGTGTATATTAGCATCGTTTGCTCTTTTCTATCCTATTTTGATTTGTCCATTGACAGCATGCCAGGTATATATTATTCAGCATTTAGTAAACTTGAGTTCCTCACATAATAGGTTTTGAATATTGAGATAGTGGATGTTATACTGCCCTTCTGGGACAGCTCCCGCTAAATTAATTTCTGGGTAAAATAGAACTGCCATTGTCACACATGTTCTGAACAAAGAATATGAAAGGATTTTTGTGTTAAAATTCAGAATACTGAGTATCTCTGCAAATACCTCTGTTAAGAATATTCAATTAGAACAATATTTATACATTTTAGAATTACTCTTTTGATCTGAAATGTAGAATCTTTGTTTTTTATAGAATAAATAAGCTTGCTTAAGTCAGCCCACGTTGGATACATGGGGAACAAACTCTTGTCTGGACCATCAACAAAGAGCCAGATGGACATACTGAAGATGATATTCATAACATATTTGCTCTATCCACTTAAACTCCATAATCTTAAAGACAACCTGCAACAAACACAGGTGAAACCCCTGTGTTTAAAGGAGATTGATTTGTGGATCTCTGGATTTGCTACAGAACTCTGCATGTAAGCATGCTTGATGATCTCCTTTAAAAGCCTTTCTTCAGTACAAAAATAAACCCACCTTTTACCACCTACAGGATTATGTATAACAGAAGGACTGTGGTGAATTGGTATCCTCTTATATGAACATAAGAAAAACAGGGTAATTTTACTTCTCTAAATAATTCTCCTGAAATCTCCTTGCAGTGAACCAACATCAAACTACAGTCAGAAAAATGCTCCTATGAAATTATATCTTAACAGAACTTCAAATATTAGTTCTAATGATAGCCTAATGACTATCAACACAGAAATGATAACTTCTTAAATTAGAACCCACTGCTCCATGGGCAGACAAGAAAGGGATGTCCCTAGATGGCTGCTGTGCACTTGCATCCCTGAAGCTTCAGCCCAAAGCAGCTACTGTCTCACTATTCAAGCTTTGGGCAGCAAAACACAGTACCAACACAGGCTAAAGCAGAAGTAGATATTTCATAGGTATTTTCACTAATCAGGCATGAACTTTGCATGAGTCCTTCCTTTGGTGTCAAACACACTGTGCCTTAAATAGGCTCATCATTTGTAGGTTAAGAATAATGGTTTAGGTTAATCAAGAAGCTACCTTAACAGTGATCTCTGAATATCTCCCTTCTGTTGTCCATAGACAATGTAGTGTGGAAGAGAGTTACCCATTACCATTTTTGTTGTAAAATAATACATATGCAGTCTCATAAGTGATTTCTGATTGCACATTTGTTATGATAACTAACCTAGATTAATAAAATTAAAATAGATAAATTTATTTTTAATTCCTCCTTTACCAAACCTTTCCTTGCTCCAGGTATGGAAATAAAATTTAATAATTAAAATTAAAAGTTTAAACAATAATTAAACATTAAAAATTGTTTTTACAGACAATAAAAACTTTCTTTAAAAATAATTATGGAAAATATAACTTTGATTTCCTGAGAAAGAGTTAGTATATAGAAATAGCTATATTTTCATAGAATTTGTACATATTCCAGATGCTACTTCTGCATGTGCCCCAGGGGAAAAATTAAAATCTTTGCATTTTTATAATTTTTAATCATTGTTACTATATACTAACTAGTAATACACATTCTATATTTAATATGGCTATTGGAATCTGTTAAATGTGGAACATAAGAAACAAAATCTATTTGCTAATCTAAGTCACAAGTTTGAAGAGAACCCAACTGAACTACTGAAAATGTAAACAATTTTTTATGAGCAGTCAGAAGAAAATGTATTCTCATGATAAATGGAATGCTTCCTGAAATATGTGATTATTTAGAAAAATGCTTTAAACACATGGTAGGAAGCTGTACGTCATTAACTAGAAGAAAACTCCATCTTCTAGGCATTATTTTGAAGAAGATAAAGATATGAGCAGCCAAATTGACCGAGAGCCACATCAAAGGTACTCTGTGTTTCTCAAGGAACTTTATTTTTTTTCCATTCTTCTTAGTATCACTGTGCATTCATGCTACTAAAACTAGGGTCTCCAGCAGCAACTCTTGCCTTGTCATAAAAAACTTCTTAAGGAAAAGAAAGACTCAGCATCAAGAAAGACAGAAAATGGAGAATGGTGCAGGAGATAGAATGATTTGGCATTTCAGTGAATGAGTTTTAATTTACACACAAAGTTGAAAACCATGGTAATACTGAGTGGGCAAAGTCACCTGCAACACCATTTTAGACTGACTGTGCAGGGAAGGTATAGAAACCAAGCATTTTTTAGTCACCAAGGTGACTTGAAAAAGTGTCTCTGCTGATGATTCTAGCTGATAATGAGAGCAAAGAGAGTGAAACTGAAGGTAATATTAAGGTACTGAGCTCAGAAGATGGGAATGATGATGAAGCTGTCAGAAAAAGGAAGAAAGAAGAAAAGCTGAGAATGAGACATCATTTATCTGTTTATTTATCAAGTTTACTGATGATTAGATATCCACTAAAAACTATTAAAAAGATAGAGAGGGGATTTGACAGAGGACAAGAGATCAGTAAGGAGTCAAACAGATATAAAAATCATTAGCAGGGAATTGATAAAAATATTCTGTGGACATTACATTGCTTGGGGAGATGAAGAGCAGAGGTAGGATGATTGCTTCCCAGAAGCAGTAAATAGAAGTGAAGAAAAGATGGCTATTCCCCTGTCTTACCTCTAGGGAAATGACAACTAAACCTATCATTCACAGATCTCTAAAGATGTGAACCAAGTTATGCAGGATATTGAAAGATGATATAAGAAGTAAATTCTCAAACATGGAGATAGAAGATGTGATGTAGAAAAGCCACACACAGAGGAAACAAAATAAAACAGTGGAATCAATATATGTTTTTAATCACAGCTTTTTGCAGCAGACTAGAAACAGATCTCTACTGTATTTTATTGTTGAACAGCTTTTTCATAATCATAAAAAATGGCATTGTGAAGAACTTTCAGATAACACTGAGAAAACTAAAACTGAAAGAACTGTAAATTACTCTGATATAGAAATGCAGAGATTAATAGTAGGAAAACAGCCAGTGAATCCTAAAAAGTGGAAACTGATTAAAAGCCATATTCCGCAAAACAGTTGATATGGAGGAAATGATTACAGGTGGCCTTCTTTTTACAGCAATTCACCAGGCATGTACAAGTTTCTCCATGTGCCTTTCCAGAAGCTGAAGAAGAAGCCAGTGCTTTCTTTACACTTCAGCTCCATAAAGATTGAGAAATTAGACAGATAAGATCCCCAAAAAGTTCAAGCCTGTGGGTATGTTTACTAACCAGATTGCTCTTCTCATTAAATGCATCTGCAGTTGCTTTCTATTTTAAAACCCAGGCAAGTCAGAGAAAGACTTGCTGGTCTAACATTACTTGTTAGACTACTGAGCTAATGTTTTGATCACTATAAGTAGGAAGATCTGCATGCAATGAGGTTTGCCTCTGTAACAGGGTACCCATCTGTGGGCATTATAAACCATACCTTTTTTTTCTTGGATGAGAATATCCACTAGGATTCACCATCAAAACCTGAACTATCTAGGAGGAAAGGAAGACCAAACCCCTACTTGAATACTCATTTGACAACAGGCACAATACATAAACCAAGGATTCAAAAGAAAGGTAGGTTTGCTTAATTCATCCCAGATAACCAAGAGATGTCTCAAATTTTACTAAATTGTTGAGTCTGATAATCTAGAAGACAGAAAGAATTCAGTCATAAGCTTAGCATTTCCTGGTCAGCATCAGACTAATTCTCTAATGGACATCTAGTATTCTGAGTTTTGTATTCACCACAATGGCCAAGCTGTCATTGCCAGTGCATCCCTATTAAAAACACACACTGCCCCCCCCTCTACATTTTAAGCTGCACATGCTTAAAATCTGCTCCTAATTTATGTAATTTTGTAACTTAGATTAAACTATAGTGAAAAGGGTTGTGAGAAGTTGGGCCCCCTGCCCCTTCACTTGGGAGCTGCACTTAAGTTGAATCTACTATGACTGTGCATGGCCATGTATTTTGGCTGTCTTAACCTTGACCTGTGGATTCCATGTTAAGGTCTAGTGACCTATCACTATGGACTTTCCTAAGGACCACTGGACCAGATTCTGACCCTGATGCTTTGATATGATTTCTTAGCTTGACATCAGATCTACCTCACTGCTATGGACTTGTCTGCTGATCTGAAATATTAGCTGGGCCTGGCTACTTTCACAGACCTCCTCTGCTCTTGTTTGGATGCTGTGGGACCTCCCCTTTGCCAGCAAGGCTGCTGTGCATGCCCTGTCGTCTCCTGTTTCTCTAACAGAGCAGCTTACTCTTGCTTTTCCCTGAACCCAGCACCTGATAAAGCATATGCTGCAACATCTACACAGTAAATGCCTTCTAGATAGTCTTGAGCAGAGTCACACAGAAAATATGAAACAGAACTGTTAGAAACAAAAATCTCCTGTGTCTCAGTTTCATGTTGAAGCTATGACTCTAACCTTCCTCACGGGAGTTCATAACTAGGTCTTTGTTTTCTGGAGCCATGTCTAATTCATTTTGAATGTTCTCCATGGAGTAGATAAACTGGATTAAGATTTGCTTAAGGGATTGTCAAAGGTTGCCCTTGGGCACTGCAAAATATAACTGTCAGGATAATGCACATATGCTTTATTTAGATTGTTTATATCATGCATGGCAGAACAAAACTCAGTACCTTGGTGGGACATATAGACACTATCCAATATAAGTAGTAAGTAATACTAATTAGACGGAGTTTGATTTACTTGTTCACATTGTTCAATTCTAAATTAACTTTAATAACTCTGGAGAAATATCTTAGTGTTATTATGGTCATTTCAATAAAACAACTGCGCAATGAGGAGATGCTTTAAAAAAGATTTAACTAGAAAATTGGGCCTATAAAGAATGACAGAGCTTGGTTATTATGAGCTCTTATAACGCAATCACATGAATCACTATGGCATGTGGACCTTGTGCTCAGCTCGTTATCTAATTCTGGTCAACCCATCTCCAGCATCCCCCGCTTCTTCCCTCCCACTCCCCCCAGATGAGAGGCTTTTCATGTTTATTAAAGCTGTGGGAGGAGGAATCAAAAAAGATCCAATCAGCTAAGAAATAAATGGAAACAAACAGTCAACTAGTCAACTAAGTCAGATGTTATACCATTACTGTCTCCCTTGTCAGAATTCAAGTGCTTTACATGTTCATTCATTTTGAGTGCAGTTGAAAGAGAGAGATGCCTAATTAGAGTTGCTTGTGTTGCCTTCTCAGGGTTTAAAAAAAATCATCTGAATTTTGTACGTATTGCACAGTGAGCTTAAACCGTATTTTAGGAATGCTGGATTCACCCTTGCCTGTGACGAGTATACAAAATGCAAGCACATTATTACTAAGCTCAGTGCCAAAACTAATCATAGAATATGGTGAAAGTATTTAACTCAAGATATAACATAGCCTTATACCTGAAGCAGAGAGGCTTCTAATTCTTAAAAAAAAGTCTGTTTGAATTCAGACCTGTCGACCAGATTTTCAGATGCCCTTACAGTACCTTCAGTTTTGGTTTTACATGCAGTAGAGAACTACCACTTTGGACAGCTAATGTGTAGAAAGTACTGTGAGGAAGAAAACATCTCTGGTTTTCCTGAGGCATGACAGATGCAGTCAAAAGGAGCCGTCATTGTGTCTGGCTCTGCAACACTTGCATTACTAACATGCACACCTGATGTGACTGCTATCTCTTTGGCACTACATCCTATCTGCAACCTATTTTCTCTTATTGTTATTCCAATACAAATTTTGGGTTTATTGCTACTGTTATTACTTTAATTTCTTTTGCTGTTCATTGCAGTATGAAGTCTCCCAAACTGGAACTATACTGCTTCAGTGAACTATTCCTTATTTCCTGGAAATATTGCCTGTAGGTAGAAGCTCTATAAAGTTAAAATTTGATTCTAAAATGTGCAATATTCCAGAAAACACAGTATACCTATGATGTAAAGTGGAGAGGAAGAATTTACGCATGTTATTACATGAGAAATCGTGGTGAATTATTTTTAAATGGAATATCACGAACATGAAATATGGAAATAAGAAGCAGGGATGGAATTTTGTTTTCTACTGATCAACAGTTTTGGGGACCCAACAACACAACACAATGGCTTCAATGAATTTCCTGCACCTGAAAGTCCTAACACAGAGTGACTGAATGTACATGCCAGAGAAGCTATTAATTTACTGAAAATTTTTGCAAACTCTTATAAAAATAACCTGTACTTTCGTTCTGCAAAATTATTCAGCATGAAGTATTCTACACTTGAGTCTAGTTTTGCTATTACTACCACGCCATGTTTGGGGTAACTGTAATAATCTCCACAGCTATATCTAGGAGATAACCAGCAAAAAAATATTTCTTGCCTTCCAATAGTATTTTTATTATAACCTACAGTCAAGATGGCTTTTCTAGTACAAATCATTCCCTGGAGAGCTGCACAATCAAAACATGCCACTATATATGATCTTTCTTCCCCACCATAACCTGATTATAGTATTGTTACCCAACAAATAGTATTTTACAGGATGCTGGAAAAAAAATTGCTTTTTTTCCCCCTTTTTTTCCTCTCTCTGCTCTGTGTAGTTTCTTCAGTGCTATTGTTTTTATAAAATATTTTTTTATGTACTAAATGCATTTTCTGTCTTTAATCCCAAAACATCTAAATGGTGCTTTATTGGAAACCAAACTGACTGCACTCTGGTGGCAAAGTTTCATAACAAAATTTCTAAACTGAACGAAAAAGGAACAATGTATGGATGCTCAGTTATTTCACAATATTTCAAAGCAGTAACTTTTTTCAGAAGCACAGATGTGGTCAGCACAATCTGGACCAACCTTGATATGAAATGTGGCTATTAATTAAATCTTGATGATTTAAAAATTTGTACTCTACTGTTACACTGTTTATTGCAAAGGGACATTTGAATGGCAATGAACCATTTTCAAAAGGTGCTTAATGTCATCATTCCAGAAATGAGACTTTCACTGTGTGTGCTGAAACAACACACTTGTTACACTGCTTGGAGCAAGAAATTAATTGGACATAGAATAATTTTTTCCTAAAAACTTACACAAACATTCACATCCACAGGAAGGGCTGGAAGGAGGATCCAGGGAACTACAGGTCTGTCAGCCTGACCTCCATGTCAGATAAGCTCTTGAGTGAGCAGATCCTCTTGAGAGGCAACATGTTGCACATGCAGGACAACCAGTGGATCAGGGTTTAGGAAAGGCAGGTCCTGCTTGAATGACCCGGTCACCTTCTATGACAAGGTGACTCGTTTAGTGGAAGGGTGAAAGGCTTTGGACATTGTCTACCTAGACTTTAGTAAAGCCTTTGACAGCAAAGGCCGTCTCCCACAACATTTTCCTGGAGAAGCTGGCAGCCCATGACTTGGGACAGGTGCACCCTTCACTGGGTTAAAAACTGGCTCTGTGGCCAGACCCAGAGAGTGGTGGTTACATCTAGCTACTAGTGGGGTTCCACAGGGCTCAGCTTAGGGTCCAGTTCTGCTTAATGTCTTTATCCATGATCTGGATGCAGGGATCAAGTGCACCTTCCATCATTTTGCAGATGACACCAAGTTGATGGGAGTGTTGGAAGCTGGAGGGTAGAAAGGGATCTAGACAGGCTGGATCAATGGGCCAAGTCCAACTGTATGAGGTTCAACAAGGCCAAGTGCTGGGTCCTGTACTTGGGTCACAACAGCCCCATGTAATCCTACAGGCTTGGGGGAGGAGTGGCTGGAAAACTGCCTGTAGGAAAAGGATCTGGGGGTGCTGGTTGACAGCCAGTTGAACATGAACCCAGTGTGCCCAGGTGGCCAAGAAGGCCAATGGCATCCTGGTTTGTATCAGAAATAGTATGGCCAGCAAGACCACGGCAGTGCTCATCCCCCTGTACTCAGCACTTGAGTACTCAGACCTTGAGTCCTGCATCCAGTTCTGGGCCCCTCACTACAAGAAAGACCTTGAGGTGCTGGAGTGTGTCCAGAGAAGGGCGATGAAGCTGGTGAAGGGTGTGGAGCACAAGTCTTATGAGGAGAAGCTGAGGGAATTGGGGTTGTTTAGCCTGGAGCAAAGGAGGCTCAGGGAAGACCTTATCACTCTCTACAACTACCTGAAAGGAGGTTGTAGCAAGGTGGGGGTCATTATTGTCTCTCAAGTAACAAGACAAGAGGAAATGGCCCCAAATTATGCCAGGAGAGATTTAGATTAGATATTTGGAAAAATTTCCTTACTGAGTGGGTTGTGAAACATTGGAACAGGATGCCTAGGGAGGTGGTGGAGTCTCCATCCCTGGAGTTATTTAAAAGATATGTAGATGTTACACTTAGAGACACAGTTTAGTAGTGAACACAGGGTTGCTGTGTTAATGGTTGGACTTGATGATCTCAGAGGTCTTTTCCAACTTTAATGGTTCTATGATTCTATAAACATTAAAAATAGAATGGATGAGAATTTAGCGTAAGTTATAAAAGAACTAAAATAAGTAAAGTGAAACAGCTCATTTGAGCCCATTAATAGGAATAAACAATTTTATTATTCAACAGAAGTATATAAGGTTGGAAATTATATACAAGATAGGATAAGAGGGGGACAGAAGCCCTTAAACAAAACCCGAAAGTATGTTTAATAAGCAATTCTCTGGGTTTTTTAATAATGATGGACTACATTTATGCTATGCTTACAGAATTTTTATGTTATGCTTTCTTTCATTTTTAACTCTTTCTGGCAAAGATTACATTCATATGGGCCCAAATAATTACAAAGAAGTCTCACTTGAATAGTAACTTGACCTTGTTTTTCTTACATTATTGGGAAAACTCTAGCCATCAACTACAGAATCATTTCCTCCTCTAGTCCAAACCTCAATATATTATAGAGTGGATCTGAATTAAAAAAAATTCCACCCATTTAGATACTTCTACTAAATGAAACTATTTCAACATGAAAGATTAAAATGGCAATATAGACACTAAGTCCTAACTTAAAATGGCAATATAGACACTAAGTCCTAACATTCCATACCACCAAGAGGTTCAAATGCTGTGAAGAAACAAAATAGTGTTTTGGCAATTTAGTAATTTGTAGCTTGTCAGACAGCCTGTGATAACTGTCCAACACAGCTGGGAGGTACCATAACTTCATTTAAGATTTTTTTAATGGAAAGTTTAGTTTTATTTCAGTGAAACACTAAATAAAAGAAAAAAATCTAAAATTAAAAAAATAAAGTGCAGGTTGAACAATCTCACCCAGGTATATAGCTAGGAGAGACGTTAAACATCTCTAAAACCACTAACAGCGCAGATTAAAGTGAACATAGAGAATGCTGAGTGACAGGTAAAAATCTGGATCCAGCAACTGGTGCTATCAATAGAAATTATACCCACAGTGAAAAAAAATCCATTAAAAGTGTGCATTTGGCTCACTAGACAGAGACTCCCTCAAACCATGCATTAAAAAGCTCATGAGTGAACATGCTGTTAAAGAATTTAAAGAATAACAAAATTATGAACAGAAGAAAATATTCTAACAAATGTCTACAAGAAAGAAAAATGACCAAATTCCTCTACAGTTACTTGCCTTGTTTTCCAAACTTTAAAAGAAAATTCCTAAATGCATGCTTCATGTACAGCCAAAGAACAAACATATATAGTTAGCAAACTCCATCTAATATCTTGCCATATAAAATTATAAACAGTATTACATAAACACTACAAAATTCTCTGAACTTTGCTGTTGAATACCATTTCCAAGTAGTGGAATGTCTTACCCTACTGATGTGCAGTCTCTGTCATTTCAGTTTATGAGCGTTTTGGATATCTATAATTTTAACTTCTGAAAATTATTTCTAAGAACAACCAGAAATGTAAAATAGCCAATGTGATATAAAATCACCAGCCATGTCTTCCAGTAGTGGAACTATTCATCCAAGAAACAGGTATAAGTTCAATTTGGCAAAGTTAAATGACAGTCATTTTGCAGAAATTAACTTTTCTTTTTGCAATGTTGACTGTGAATGGAGACTATTATTTTTCATTGCCTAGATAGTGATGCAATTTTCAAAGCAAAATGAGCATTAAAAACATTCATTCCATGCTTCTGCAATGAACAATCTAAGATACATAATGGCAAAACAAGACATTCCCTTTAATCTTTATGAACATATTGTATCCTCTTGAAGTTAAAATGAGAAAGGAGGGGATAAGCTCACTATATTTTTGATAAACATTTCCCTCAGGAACAGAAGTCTTTTGTGTGCAGATGAAGCAGCCTACCTGACTGCCCACCCCTGAAGATCCAGTCATCCTGATGACCATTCCACAGTTTCTTTCCCTTGGGCAGGCCAGTCTCTTTTCATTGCTTTGCTTCAATGGAGATGAAATTTTGGTGCCAATATAGGGACGAAATATGTTTCACCAAAGGGCACAATTTATACATCTATGAACGGGTTTCCAAGTATTTGACTTTGATACCAGCTCACATTTTAGATGTGCTCCTCTACAACAGGACCAGACAGGACGTACTGTACAAGTGACTACACTAAAACACTAATTTTCCAGAGGTGTACTTGAAATCTATCTCCTTTCAAAATACTTGCCTAATGAGTACAGAACACGGCATGAGGCCACGAGATTTTAATAGCAATATATTAAAAAAACGGCACATCGGTAACCCTGCTAACTATTAACTAATGTAACGGGTGCTAAAAGTGGAACATCTTATGTGTTAGAAAAAAATTACACAAAATAATAGTCATTAAAGAAGACCATAAGCATTGAGCCACAGATTCTATGAAAAATCATTCAAGCAGTGAGATCAAATAACTTTTCTACAAGACCATTTCCCAAGCTATATTAATAGAAGATTTACAGAGGAATGCTGTCTATGGCTGACTACATGTCTCAATGTATGTGGAGAGTGAGTGTTTAAACAAAAAAAAAAAAAGAAAGACATCCACAACAATATAAAGCTATTTAGCACCACTGCATGGTGTTTCAAGCATTTGTGCATGCACCTAGTGCCATTCAAACACTGCAAGCCAGAGAGCTGTACCACATATTTTAAGTGAGGAAAAATTCTTTCTCTCTTCTCTCCATTTTAAAGGACACTTATAACAAAAAAAAAAAAAAAAGATTTTGCAGAGTTCCTTTCGAAATTTTGAAATTCCAAAGTGGGAAAAAGCTATATGCATCCACAGTAGAACAATCCTCTGATTTATATCACAACTCTTATCAGAGATTCTCTATCTCAGCCTTGAGACAAAGCAGCAAAGGGGGTCCTAAAACACAGCTGAAGTCAAGGGAAAGCAAACTAATGCCATGAAATGGGTGAACTTATAGGTTCAGAAATCACAAGGCACAAAAGATACTTCAAAACTTTCAGACCCTGTTCTTGATTTTGGCACACCTAGTAAATGAATCCTTTGAGACGGTTTGAACTGGTCTTACTGTCACTCAGCTCTGTTTATAGTTACCATTATACAATCTGATCTTAACAGGATGGCAGAGAAATATGTAGTATCTTTGGTCCATATACTGAACTCCAACTCTCCATATTAAAAAAAAAAAAATTACACTTACATAAACACATTACTCGGAATTACATCTGCATATGTTTACATGGCTTTGAAGCTTGATCTCAAAAATACCTTACTGCCAAAATAATTATTTACCATAAAAATACTTTTCTCTGATATTATTAATCCACTAACACTCTAATGAAACCAACTGGATAGAAATATTTCATTTTTTAAAGTCAGTTACCTCTATTGTTATGTTATCTTCAGGCTATGCAGTTTGAAAAAGGCAGATCTATACCACTATTTGGAATTGAAATCTACAGTTATCACCAAGGAAATAATTTCAACGCAGAGGGTCTATTTGTCTAATATTCTAGATAGACATTCCCCTCTATTTTCTCCTTTGGTTTGTTTGGTGGTTTTTGTTTCTTTGTTCTGTGGTGGTTGTTGTTTCTGTTTGATTGATTTTTGGTTTGGGGGGTTGTGTTTTATTGTTTGTTTGGTTGGTTTTGCTTTTTTTCTTTTCTCACCCTCGAAAGGTTGGAAAATGAAAAAGAACTCTGGTGGCTGGTGTGCCACCTCCTTAGCTCAGTATAAACCATGTTAACTCCACATTCACAATGGAGCTTTGGGTAATAGACCTCTTTCTGACACAGTGTAAGTATCATGTAGAACTAATAGCTGGCTTTATTCCTATTTTAACTAACTTATAATTTGTGAGTTTTTACTTTAATTCTATTTAATTTTCCTTCTTTCATTTCCAGTAGTTAGTGAGTAACAACCTTGTAGAAATCATTAAAACTGAGAGGGAACTTTGCTATCTGCTGTAACTTAGCCACACTATCTCAAGCAGATGATCTCATCAGATGATGGCTGGGTGCTCTTGTGGTAACTGTCTTTCAGGGACAAAAAATACCAGAATGAATCATCAGCCTGTTAGAATTGCATCTTGTTACTGGACTGTGATACTCCTGTTTAAGGGGAGGACTGTATTGTTTGGCATATCTTGACACTATGCTTCACTGAACAGGATTGTTGCTTCTTGGCACTACCTTACTATGAAATGAACTCTCTTGGGTGTGCATTAACTCCATCACTGAATTAATGCAAAGTTACCACCACAGACTCTTAATTTCTATCTCTTTAAGCCTCATTCTACTTGTACATTGTTGGAAGTCATTTAAAGATGCAGCTTTCTGAGACAAAGGAGTAAATAAACTCAGATATTTAATTTCTCAGGTCAACATTTAAATGCAGCTGTTAAAAAAAGGCCTGTCATAAAAGTTGATTCCTTTAGAAAACAACAGCTTTTAATTACTCATGTGAAAAAACAGAATGATTCAGAAAGGAGTTTACAGAGGCTGAAATTTAGGAAGGATACAAGCATATAAGATATATATACTTAAATACTGCAAAAAGTAATTTCCACTAATTGTAGTCATTGCTTTCTGTTTCTGTTGGAGGCATGCTTTTTAATGATCCTGAAGCCTGAATGTCTGCATGTTTTATAGTTTCCATTTCTTTAGAACCTTTTACTCCACTTAACATAAGGTAGAGAAGGGAAATAGATTATTCCAGTTTCCTATAGCACCCATTTAAAAATCCTGAATAGTTAATTTATTTAGCTTTACCTTTAAGGTTAATTAATAAATCGTATGCACAAAACGAGCTACACAATTATGACTATTACTTTGAGTACAGCTACAGAATTAAGTTAGATTTTTATCCACATTTATGAAAATTGTTTGATAAAGATTCATACAGACATTCCCTTGATATTCGTAATTTTCAATCTTAAGTAACTGACAGCCATATTTCATCAGGATCATTGATATGAAGTTTTAGAAGAGAGTGAAAAAGCTCTAGTCTTTTATGCACTGTTCACAGCTAAGTTTTCGGGGAACAGGAATCATTTAATAAGTTTATTTGATATTGAGAGAGAAATATAGCTCTTGAGCATTTACTTCAGGCACTAAATCTGATGCTGCGATGAGCTAGATCTTCAAAGTGTGCATGAAGTCTTTCTCCTTTAATCAGTGGAGAAAGCTTGAGTCTTCTGAAAGCCAACATATTGATCTGATCAAGGAATTGCTGAGACTGGAGCAAAGGAAATTATATGAATATATATGGAGCAGAAGTATATCAGGGCATAAAAAAATTGCAATTGACTTTTCTCAGTAGTTTCCCTATTCTTTTATCTATTTTTTCTCTTCTAGAAGTGTTTAGCCACAGATTATTACATATGGGTTGAACAAGGGAGTGACACTGGCTGTGTATGAATCTTAAGAGTTGAAGGATTTTTTTGAGGATTGAAGAAAAAAATCTGGCAAGTGCTCACTTTCACATAAATAAAGCATCTGCTCAAGGAGCAGCATACAAGTTTGGGGCAGGAAAAACTGGTGGGCTACATCAGAGCGTGCGACAAAGAGGATGAGAACCAGGAGCCAAAGTCATGCATGAAAAGAACATATGGCAGAAGGCAGAACTTAGAACTCTTCTGACCACCATGCTTGCTATCCAAGAACAAGAGTGTGACCGACTACACACCACAGTACGATGAGATTGCCTACGAGGACTGGTTTCTCACACGGACTATTCCCTGAATCACACCTCGACAATGTTTGGATAGGTGCCAAGAAATAAACAGTGTGGACAACAATTCAGAAGCCTGCACTGGGTCCTTTTTGATTCATATTTATAGACACAGTCATAAACCTCAGATCCTAGCCTGAAATGGGAAGATGATGGGCATTGACTCTTTTAGGCTCTTTTGAGAAGAAAGGAAAACTGGCAAAAGTCTATATAGTAAAACTATGTAATAAAGTATAAGAAAAGATGGTTCGCTAAATATTGCTTACTTTGGTGTGTAGTTTACTAGTTATTCAAAAGCTATGTATAAGTCTGAAGACAATATAAATATTATATGAATTAAAGATAACTTGTGTTTTTATATCTATTAAGAATGTATTTAATTGCAAAACCATGTAAGTTTCACTTTACTTTTTTCTTGTGAAAACTTGTTCTTGACAAAAAAATGAATAATTATGTTAATCATTACAGAGGTATTTACACATCTATAGCAACTACAAGAAGTGATTCCTGTTCATATTCTTAAAAATAGCAAGTGTAATTCACACAGTGGTTTAAAGGCTGTACCCTTAAATTTTCCTTTGTGAAAACATGGGGTGCTCTGGAATAACTTGATGGAAACAGGAGAGAGATCTAAATGGGTGTTTCGGGCCATTCTACAAAATCTATGTTTGTGTGACAGGTTCAATTTTCTCTCATATTAGGAGAAAATGTTGAAATATAAGTGGTTGAATTTTTGTTAACTACAAACAACCACTTTAAAATTCACAATGCTGTGCTTATGCACTACACGGCCTCAGAAAAAGCAGTAATTTCATTACAAATGAATTCTGAGTATATGTGTAATAGTTTATTAAAATATTTGTTTCCTAACTGAAAATTTTAGACCTTTTCTTTACACCTTTGTCCAAGTTAATATCAATGCTGGGCCTTTTTTTTTTCTTCTGTTTTCTTTAACATATTTGAAAAAAAGACCTTTTGAAACATTTAAATAAATTCAGTCTCTTGGTATATTTTAGGCCAGCAATACATTTATGAAAGATGAGTCAGAGCTCGATCTTGGGTTCTGCATTTAAGACACACATCACTAATTCTGATACAAAGCAGATTAGGCAGATGCCATTTGGATAAGTAAACAAATCACATAATGTGCTGAAGTTTCTAGAAAGTATAAACAGGATTTACAATATACGAGATCTAAAAATCCTACCTTGGAAAAGGTGAATCAACTTACAATAACAGACAGAAATCCAACTTGCTTGTTTTCTAGGATTCCCAAAGCTAGAGAAGGTACATCATCTGAAAGCTCCTTTCACTAACATTTCTTAGTGTCCTAGCTAGGACTGGAAAATTTTATGATATAATTCATATAACTACAGGATTATTTAATGTTTTTGTAAAATTTCATGTATATGAACATGGAATGGAAGATTGAAGGTGGAACAATAAAGTGCAAAGACAGAAGGCAATGGATACTTTTAAAATAATTTTCTCCCATATGGTATTCTAGACTGTCTGTGAAGGCAGAAATCAGACTTTGTTCTCTGCCAATGTCTATAAAACTTGTGTAAGCAGCTCAGTATGAAGTTATAAATGAAATGTTAATTACTATACTGGATCAGATTACTCATTGGAGCACCAATGCCACGGCAGCCCTTTTTTAAGTAGAGAGATAACAGGCTGTTAGTTAAAAGTTGATTTATGCATTGAAGTATGGGTTACATGTCTTCATTTTTTCATATAATATCATTGTTATCTGCATGCACCATACAGACATCTACTTGTTTCTATTTTATTCCTTGTAAGACCTTGGTCACACGTTTATTCAGAATTAAATGTGCTCAAGTACAGTTAGGAATCTTTGGTTTTTCCTTGAGCAAGATTAAACAGACATGTCAGCCTAGTTTATCTTTGTATTCACTTTTCGGTGGAGTGCATGTAATTCCAGTTCTCAATGTGGGTTTTCACAGGTTTTATTTACTCACAAAAAAGCATTCCTCTTTGCTTTAGATGACATGAATCATTCAAGCCTGAACTAGTCACTAGGCTGTCTTTACAGCCAGTGGTAGAACTTCCAGAAGACAACCCATACCCTCATTTTAAACATCTGAGATGGTATGAGTTGCTAAGCAGTATTTTCCCTTGATTTGAAAGAAAGCTTGGGGTGACTTTGTCAAACTTCGTTATGGTTAAAGTAAGTAAAATGAATCCAAACCATAAAATCTCAATTTAAAAGAGCATTGCAAGTGATGGTTACTGAAAATTTAAAAAAAACCTAACCTGTATTTTTTTAGTGTTCTTTTTGCACATTAATGCTGTTCTTTTCTCTGAATGGTTTGAACTACTCCCTCTTACATTTCTGTCAACACTGAAATTTAATCTGCCTATAGATATCCTCTTCATTTTTCTGTACCCCCTGGAGATATTCAGGTTTTCCTGTCTTTGACTAGTCTGCGTGACTTTGTGATATCTGCATGCTTTATAAAATTACTGATAATTCAAACATTGTTATTCATAAAATTAACATTAACAAAAAGTGGCTTTCCACTTGAAATTTTTTTTATTTTCTGTCGGTTCATCCATGACAACACACTGTACTTCAAGATTATTTGGCTTCTCATTAATATCAACTAAGAGCTGTAAGCTTGATTTTGGACAAGAGAATGTCCTTTTACCAATTTTTGGTTGCTGCTTTTAAGGAAATATATTTGAAAACACAGGGAAAATTTTCTCTGACAGAGGAATCCTAATCTGCCATAGAAAATACATATCTCCTAATACTAATCCCTATTTCCAGTTCCACATGCCTCCTATACCTTTAAAGACAGCTATGCCTCTGGCAGTCCAATCTTCCAGTTTAGAAATTTTCTTTTTAAGTTAAAGGAGGAATATTTCTTATTAGCAGTTTGCCCACCATCTAGTACACATCTTCAAAGCTCTCAATGGTTTATTGTGATGGGACCCCAAATAGCCAAAGCCTCAAGATGGATCTGCTCTGGCCTTCAGTGTTCAAAAAAAAAAAAAAATCAAAAGGCTATTAAAAGCCAAGATTATTACTTTAATCTAAAATCAGGAAGTCAACTTTCAAAACAGACAAAACTGAAAGTAATTAGTTAACAGAAAATGACAACATGGTTTGAAAGATTTTTTTCCCTCTGCATGTTGTATCCTTGCAGGTGGGTCTGTGCTTTCAGTGAATTAAGGGACTCTGAGTGGTAGCAAAAGCTTCTGTTTGTTCACACTATCATTTTCCTGTGCCTGCTCAGCTGGTCTGGAGGAGGAGGAGGAGGTGGAGGAAGACGAAGAGAAGGAGCAGGATGAGGAAGGAGGCTTCTACCTCCTCTCAAAGGCTTTTATTTCACCTAATCATTTCTTAAAGGAATATAACACAGAACTGAGAGCATACAAATAAAACAAATACCATCTGTCCCAGCCATGCATGATCAAAGCAAATTGTTGCTTTTACATTTGTTAAGTTTTTCATAGCATATTCTCTATCCTTGAGAGGAAAGCTAAGAGGAGATAGGCCTTGCTTTAATGGAAATACATATGATTTTACTGAGCTGCTTAAATAACCTAATAAAGTATAGATATTGGATCATCTGGATTTTAAACCAGTCTTTGATGTTTTGTTAAGAAGTAATGAAAAATATGAGTTAAAAGTCATCACACTGAAAAGTTTAACAGTGGCATGGCAACTGTCCTTTTGTATCTCAGCTATTTTCAAGCATATTATAATGTGGCTTTTGATAGTCTACCGTATAGTTAAGGTAATTTTCATCATTTCCCATTTGTCATGAACTGAGAATATGCAGTGGACAGTCACAATTTGCAGTGTGGCTTTTGTGTAGTAACTTTTTAAGCCACAGCTACTTGTTTGTGTGTCTTGAAAGGAAGAGAAAATAAAATCCCCTCTGTGGAAGAAGTCAGGAGATTAGCATATTTGTCAAACGCAATTAGATGTTTAAATTGTATATATACCACTATTCACTTAGAAACATCATTCAATTAGAAATGAACTTGTAAACTGAAATCAGTAGAAGAAAAAAAGTACTCAGGGCATTACTGTGAAATTTGCTACAAAATTGGATTTTTTTTCTGAAAAGAAGCAGCAGTTCATACTTAGTAGTGAATCACTTTTCTCATATATCTGAACTTTAAAGTGAATTGACACAGAAAATACAGCAAAAAGCATGTAAAGGTCCTGAGAGAATATTTTATGGTAAATAGCTATGGAATATCTAGGACCCCTGGACACTCAGAACTATCTACCTTTCAGCCTCACATCCGTGCCTGGGAACCTCATAGAATCTATGCAAAGGTTCCTGAAGGACAGGGAGGTGATTTGAGACAGCCAGCACAGGTTCACCATAGGCAAGTCCTGCCTGACCAACCTAGTGGCCTTCTATGATAGAGTGACTTCTGTAAAACCTCTGACATGGTCCCCAAAACATCCTTCCCCCTAAACTGGTGAGAGATGGATTTGATGGGGGGACTCTGGTGGATGAGGATTTGGTTGAATGGTCACATCCAGAGGGTAGCAATTCATGGCTTAGTGTCCTAACGGACACTGATGTCAAGTAGTGTTCCCCAGGAGTTTGTACTGGGACAAGTACAGTTTAATATCTTACTCAATTACATAGACAAAAGGATCAAGCGCACCCTCAGCAAGTCTGCAGATGACACCAAGCTGAGTGGTGTGGATGACAACACCAGAGACCTGGATAAGCTTAAGAAGTGGGCCCGTGGGAACCTCAAAAGGTGTTAAACTAGGCCAAGTGCAAGGTGCTGCACCTGGGTTGGGTCAACCCCTCCTATCAGTACAGACTGGGGTATGAACTGATTGAGAGCAGCCCTGTTGAGAAGGACTTGGGGATACTGAGGCATGAAAAGCTGGACCTGGGCTGGCAATATGCGCTTGCAGCTGAGAAACCCAACTCTGTCATGGGCTGCATCAAAAGAAGCATGGCCAGCAGGTTGAGGGAGGTGATTCTGACCCTCTACTTCACTCTGGTGAGACCCCACCTGGAGTACTGCATCCAGTTCTGGGGTCCCCAGCACAGGAAAGGCAGGAACCTGTTTTTTGTCCAGATGAGGGTCACAAAAATGATTAAAGGGCTGGACCACCTCTCCTATGAAAACAGGCTGAGAGAGTTGGACTTGTTCAACCTGAAGAAGAGAAGGCTCCAGGGAGACCTTATTGCAGCCTTTCACTACTGGAATGGGGCTCATAAGAAAGATGAGGACAAAATTCGTATTAGGGCCTGTTGCAACAGGACACAGGCTAATGGTCATAAAATAAAAGAAGGTAAATTTAGCATAGATACAAGGAAGAATTTTTTTACAACAGGAATGGTTAAACACTGGAACAGGTTTCCCAGAGAGATGGTAGATACCTGATCCCTGGAAACATTCAGGGTCAGACTGGATGTGGGTCTGAGCTACCTGAGTGAGTGGAAAAGATCTCTTCTAACCCAAACCATTCAATGATTCTATTCTTTAAACTATTCTATTGGATTGGTCTGTTTAAAGATGAATATAGATAAAGTTGGGTTTCCTTTATGCACAATATCCACTTCCTGCATTAAATGTGTTTGTTGACTTAAAAGAATATTTATGATTTAAAGTATAAATTTTTAAATTCTCAGTGGTGCAGAATAATTAATGCTAAGACAAGTCAGCAACTGCATAGTTTATTCTTCTCAGCTGAGATCAACATAAATGTTTCCTAAATTCCAAGTACATAGGCAGTCAGACAGCTATGCCAGCCCCCTGAGGACAGCTACACTAAAGCTGAATTATTCCAGATACATTCCTTCCTTGTTAGTGAAAATAAGAAATTACTCCTCGCTGATAAGAACCTTCTGTCCCCGTCTCAGCATGTCACCTGAGCTCAAGTATTCTAGTCAATGATCTGCACAGCAGTGACCCTATCCTTTTTTGATGGTTGACCAAGCATACGGGGAATAAATTCATGCCAATATGCCAAAGCACAGAGCTAGGTAGTCAGATTAAACCTATAAATTAATTTTATTTTTCTCAGTTTCTTTCTATTCCTTTGATGGTTTTATAGTTAAGAACAGGTCTACTCCTGAGTGCCTAAAAATATCTTATATGTGGGAAGAGAAAGATAATAAGACTGTTAAGATTCTGCATTTATCTAAACTAGCCAGTGCACAGCATGGTTCCCGACTCAGTTGAAAAGATGTTGCTGTTTCCCATGCAAAACCATGACTATATAGAGACACAGATTATTTGAATGCATTTTCTTAAAACATTTTCCAGCTTGTTTTTTTTTCACATTTTTCAGCGGACAAATGTATTACACTCCTGTCACTGTATAATATGAACTGAAGAACAGTAATAAATATTTACTATTGCACAGCAAGCTAAATTTTCAATGAGGACAATCCAACATTTTCCCTGCTTTATTCTGCCAACGAATTTCAAAATGTCCATATTTTCTAACTCATTCTAATGACATGCTGAAGAACTTATTGCAATAAGATTCTAACTCAAAATATGAGAGAATGTATTAACACCAGTTTGCTACCAGACAAACACATATTTTGAATTTGTTCATTACATATAACTTCCTAATACTTTCCCAGCACTTTAAAAGTGTAGCTATAGAAAGGTAATTGAATAATGAAAGTACTAAGCAAAGACAAAATGTTTAGAGAATACCTTTTCAAACTATTTTTTGGTTGAATTTTTAATAAAATGCTGCAATATTGTAGAAGCCTTTATGACTACTAATAAATGAAATTCAGTTGCTAAGCATTTTCATATTTGATTTTGTTATTATATGACTATATTGTCTGGCAACATTCCAGTAGCTTAAACAAAGTTTGAAAAATAAATCTGAATGAAATTTTGAAACTGTCACACATAGAAGAACTAATGTAAGAAATTCTAGGTTTAAATTATTTTGGTAATTAATAGATCCTTTTTTAGTTACTGATTATCTGTCTATGCTGATTATTATCACAGCATAACATGTGCAAAGACTGTTCTTTGGGAGAATGGAGTATTAAAAGATATAATGCGAACAAAATAAACATTTCTCAAGCTATTAAATAAATAAATATTATCTTAATTAGCACAATTTTATAAATTAACATTTGAAACACTCTATATCCTGGAAACACTCTAGCATATACCCATAGTTCAGAGTATTCTGATGAGTATTTTCCTAGTTTTGATTCAGAAACTTTGCATTTAGATCTTGAGATATGAAAAGTCCAGTGCGTAAGGCATTCCATGTGTGCTAAACCAGAGAGTAGATAATCAAGCAATACAGATAATCTGGAGGAGGAGGAGCAGCCCAATTTGGATTGTGATAGAAGCAGTAACTCTATATACTTGCAATTTCTGATTTTCAATAGGTCATAAATTTGATAGAAGAAATTTCTATTTCTTACCTACATTTCCAGTCATTAGGTATGAATTCTGAAAATCCATCATTCCCATTCCAACAATGTGTATAAAATCTTCAATCACCTGCATTAACTCCACTGAGCCTGGATAGATCTAGCAGAGGAAGGTCAGACATGACGTTAGTTTTAATATCAAAATCTCTACAGCAGCAAATTCAAATAAAATGTGACAACAGTCAATCTTCTCTTCCCATGTTTCAAAATGGAACATTTTCTGTTACTGTAAAACAACCTGTTATTAAATCCTCATGCAAACAGACACTACTTCCCAGAAAGTTGTGTGAAGTCAACTTTGCACTGGAACTGTGGAATGTTTGCTCTAACTCACTGCACCAAAAACTTATTGGCCATTACTTTCATTAATGGTTACAGCATTTCATATTACAGAAGAATTCCAATTAAAATATTCTTCCTTCCTCTGGAAGATATCTTCAGTAACTTCAGAACTATTCATACAAATGGCTGAATGCAAATCTTACCGTACCCTCTCCAGGATGATAAATTTTGTTGCTTTAATCAAAGTGTAAGTAATATAAATTTTTACTGGTAGTTCTATTTTCATTGCTGATGTGGAGTAGTAGAATCATGGAATAGCTGAAGCTGGAAGGGGCCACTGGAGATCATTTGCTCTGTGAGAGCAAAATGAGCTCTAGCAAGCTGCCCAGAACCACATACAGCTGGATTTTGAATGTCTCCCAGGACAGACACCCCAGAGCCTGTCTGCACAACATGTTCTAGCATTCAATCACTCTCACAGCCAAACAGTCTTTCTTATATATAAATGGCACTTTCTGTATTTTAAGTTTTGCCCTTGTTTTTTATTCTGTCACTGCACACCACTGAGACCTGGCTCAGTATTCCTTAATCCCCCTTCCCTTCAAGATTTTTTAGTATTGCCAGGACCCTTACTCTTCCAAGCAAAATAGTATCAGATATTTCAGCCTCTCCTTGAATATCAGACGTTCTAATCCCCTAAATGTCTTCACGGTTCTTTGCTGGGCTCTTTCCATTATGTTCATGTCTTGCAATAGAACTGGACACAGTAAACTAAAATAAATTGCAGTAGCCTTGGTGTTGCTAATGTAGCCTCTCATTTTGACTTTCAAAATGATAAGGACTCGCACATTTCCAAGAAACTTTATTTGCAAAGCTGTAAGCTACTACGATCACAAAAACATTAACTTTTTTTATATTCAACAATAATGATTCATTAGCAAAACAGCATTAAAGATCAAAGCAGTTATTAATAAGCTTAAAAGTTCTGTTCATATCACATATATAAAAAAATTCTTTTTGGTTTTTATGGACTGTTATGAACAAGACAATTTTCAGTAATAGAAAAATAATGGATGACCCGTTCATGGAGCTTTTTACTTCATATCTGTGAGATATCCAAATTTACTTTATGAGCAATATTCAACCCATTCTTTCCACTGCTGGGACTACAGACTCCAAAAAATGCCTATAGAGACTATAAATTGCTTCATGTTGCACTCCATCTTCATCTTGCTTTATCTATCTATATCCATAGTTGTTTGGAATTGCTTAGCAAATTTCACAATGTGCTTTGTTTTCTCCATGGATCTTTTATAAAAGGTAGGGTGGCAATACTATTTTGAAGAAGAATTTGTTGTGACATTTATTATCCTAAGAGGTTGCAAATATTGCTTCAAGTGAAGGAGATTTAACTTCCATTTTCCTAATGATGAGTTACTGAGGTAGCAAGTGTGGTTTTTGCATCTATCTCATTCAGAGCACACAAACTAACAGATTATGTACTAAGGAAATATTTCAATGAAAAGATTTTTTAAACCCTAGTTCTTCCACATAAAACTTTATAGTAATAACTTCAGCAGAAACTGTTGAGCAGTTAGTCTTATAGAGGTACTCTGCATTTTCATCTATCTGAATTACTGGTTAATCAATAGGATGCCAGCAGATCATGAATTAAGAATATGCAAAACAGCTCTTGTGTTTTGAAACACTGGTATAAAACTTATGCACTGTGGACTTGAAGTGGCTTCCTGTGTTAAAGCTGATGCTTTACATCAGCTCTTAAAAAAAAGGCAAGTGTTAAAGTGAGTTGCTTATCTGAATCCTATATAACCTGTAATTAATGGTATCAACTGTTAGCATTTAATCTAGAAAAAAAGATGTGCTGAGGCACTGCAGCTGTACACTTGACTGAAATCAGCAATTTGCTGACAGTAAGTAAGATTTTCTTTCCAGTAAAGAATACAGAAAACAGGCTAAGAGAACTATGCTAACAGTAGTTGAGGAGGTTAAGAAAACTATGCAAGCTGGCAAAAAGGTTGGTTAGAATGCACTTAGGTTTGCAGAAAATTTGTTTGAGTGGCTGAACCAGAAACAGAATCACCTTTAGTCCATAGTGTTTTTACTGGGTTGTATTCACAGCACATAATGGCTTGCACAGATTCTTTTCAAGTTCAGTTCCTACCTTGATTTTGACATAAAAACCTGAAAAAATCTTCATACAGGATGTAGTAATTTCAAGCAATACTTTTTTCTGTTTTATAATACAATTCTTTTTAACCCTAAATTTTCAATGTTTTGTGCAAAATATCATAGAAAATAATATTTTGCATAGGATTTTTTTTCCTTTCAATAGTGAAAGTAAAAAAAATCTTAGGAATACTTAGGGGTCCTGCTTATCCTTCATAGCTGATATTAAAGGTTACTCGCTTCCAAAGTTTCTTTGAGACTGCCTGTGTAACTGCATAAGAACAGTAATAAGACCAGCAGTATGGTTTTTTGGGGGGTCATATCTCAGAACTCTAAGATTTAGTGAACTCTCCAGCTTTATCACCAGGTAGCTATGGGCCCACTGCTCCTGTGTACAGCTCATCTTGGTGCTCTTTTGGGCTCCTGCCTGCCTACCAGTGCTGTGAGATAGAGAGAAGGAGCTATGGAAAAGTAGAAATAACTTGTCCCCTCTCTGTTTTTTAACACCACTTCTTCTACCAGGAGGGAAGGGAGGGAACTGGAGATTTGTTTTCCCTCTTTTACCTCCATGTTCTCAGAATTTCCTCCTAAGTCATTTCTTGATCTTTGTGGGACAGATGGTGGACAAGGCATGGGTAAGTAGACAAGGTGGAGGTAGAAGAAAACGCATTGCATTCTCCAAACCACTCCTGATTTTAAAATCTTCTATTGCACATAAGCACACTTGACTATTTTCCATACTGAAATACCTTGCTTTGTTTAAGCATTCTTTATATAGAAATGTTTCCCTGGCTTTGACCACCTCCATGATTTTTCCTCTGTACATAACTATGTTAATCCCCATTGTCACTGTTATTTGTATATAAATAAATATGTAAATAAATTTGATGGTATTATGGTCATGTTCACTAACATAAATATTTTTATATAATATATATATTTATATAGTTATATAATAATTATATTTTTATAATGACGTAATTATTGTCTTATAATTTCTTGGTATAAGCATATAGGAAATTCTTATATCCAAAAAAAGGGTTTTATTTGAATTTTAGACTCCGTTATTATAAAATAGTGATTTTTTATTGCTACATTTTCCTATTTTATACAATGCTATCATCATATCTAAATTAGTTGAGAAATTTGTTAGTCTGAGAATTACAACTGTTCTCCTAAATACAACCTTTTAGAAAAGGTCTACAGTTTACATTTCTGTAAGTTCTTTGATGGTGTCATATGAGGTCTTTAGGTGAGTTCTGATGTGTTGTGTTTAACAAAAGCAGCACTGTAGAAAGCCTTTAATAGCATTTTTCAGTTTTTGTATGTACTTCAATACAACATCCAAAGCAAAGACATAGTGAATAATCCTATGGAATGTAATAAAAATCTGTTTATCAAGAGAAGCACCTTATATTCTTTTTATCTAAGGAATTAGCCAGTGGGTCCTGAAATTGCTCCTTTTTGAAAAGGATCAGTTTTTTCCAAAATATTCTCTTGCTTAGGATTTTCTGTCGGGTGCATGTTTAACCTGATTTTTAAAACCAATTACACTTTGTAAAATCTTACCTGTTGTGCATCTTCCCATTTCTCTTTGTTTTCTTCATCTAAGAGATTACTAATGATTTGAAAGAAGTTCTGAAAAATCAATTAGATAAAAGACAAAGTAAAATTTTTTCAATGGCATAAACTACCATATCCTTAATTTGACATAAAGAAAGCTTTCCTTTTTCTATTACAGATGCAGTTCTGCAGCCTATTTTCTGTCAGTGGAAGAGATGAGGTAACAAAATATAGGGCATATAATACATGGTTAATTGTTAATTTTTGGCTATATAATCACGTTCCATAGTAATGCTTTGTATAAAACAAAAACCATTTTAGGCTTGCTAAATTTCCAAGTGTGATGGTGTTCTATCTGGATATTGCTCTCATTCCAGAAACAAGACAACTATATATTTTTCAAAAAACCCAAAGTATAGTTGAGAAAACACCAGCTTCGGGGTCTTTAGTTTCTATTCAAAACATAAAAATTATCCTTAATAACCAAACATAGGGCATATAATGGTATTTCATTGGTAAATACTGTTTGAAACCAAGTGCCTCTTAGTTTTAAATGTTACATGTACTTCTATCTTTTTAGGAATTTCAACATAAAAGCAATAGTTTCTGATTCTTTGGCCTTAGCCTGTTAATTTCTTTATCTGATTCTCCCATTCATTTAAGGGGGAAAAAGAAAAAACTAAGACATCTTCGATTTTGAATCATACATTTTAAAAATCACTTTCTTCCAAATGTTTGTGGAGAAATTTCCTTTCTAATTTTGTCTGTTCTCTCTACCAATTTGTATTCCCAACTTCTTCATCCTTAAAAGCTAAGAATTTGTGCAGTCTGTTCTCATCTTTGTATCACATTTTGTGCAGAATGTCAATTTTGTCTACAGCCTGCCAATTATAATTTATCTGTTCCTTCATAAAAGATACATGTACTTTCCACTAACCTTAACTGAAGAGTGCAATTAAGTTTCTCACAACCTCTAAAAAATTTTTAACCGTAAAACCAACCACAGGACCCTGCAGAACTCAGATTAATGGTCATAACTTCACCTGCACTTAGTTTTTAGCCAATTTGGGGGGGATAAAAAGGACTTAAATAAGGTTTAAGTAAGAAGTAACTTTAACTCATTATTAAGTACAAACTGCACAGGGACAAAAATTAGAGCAGAAATAACTTCCGACCTTAGTGTTTGATATGCTTGAAAAGACGTTAATTTCAAAATATGAGAAGTCCCAGACACTTAAGGTGTCTCACAACCATATAAGTAAAACATTTTAGGATAGAAAATTGAATAAAACTTGTGAAAACTATTTTTACATTATAACAGTTTACCAGTTTAATCTAGTCCTAACACAAACTGCTTGACAAGCAAGAGGATCTATCTTTGCCTAATCACTAGGAAGTTAACTATGTTAACTATAAAATTCACATAGATATAAATTGCTTTAACTTGACCAAATTTAATATAGAGGTGACTGACACTTTGCTGAACTTGGACCAAATAATTCTGTACATTAATGAGGCCACAACTCTCCTCTCACTGAAGTCAGTAGCAAAATATCCATAAACTTCAGTAACACAAAAAACGTAATGAGAAGAAACAAAATGGATTAACGATAGGACATAAAAGAAAAATGTTCTCATGGTTTGATCCAACTTGTAGGATTACTGAAGAAAAGTTTCTAGTCAAGTTGAAGATAAGAAGAGGATATATATACTATGTATTGCTTATATACCAGGAATACATTTAATGTCTTTCAGGCCTTCAGTAGCAAAATTAAGCACAATGCAAGGAGTTATGTTTAGTATTTATTTTAAAGGATTATGCCAGTTTAACCAGGTCAGCAAATCACAATTGTGCAGATGCAGCTTCTTCTAGGAAAAATGTATATCTTCACTGGTTCCCCAGGTAAAATAAACTAAACTGGCCAAGGCAGTTTCATGGCACTATAACCACTTTTACTTTAGGGCATTGTAATTTTGGAGAAGAGTTCTACTAGGTAGAGTCGGCCTTATGAAGATTTTGCCTGAGGAAAATGCTTTTCAAAACACGGTAATTCTGCACTCTTCCAGTGCAATATTGTAGAAACATAGTTGACAGAAATTTTAATTTTAACTTGTTAGGGTGTCATCAGCCGTCTAGCTGCAGCAGCATGGAACTCAGTGTGGGATAATTTATCATACTGGGGAGCTGGTTTGAAGCTAGTTTTGCATTACATTGCAGCCACCGATTCCCCTGCAGAAACAGGTTAAGCCTGAATAGCAACAGTATCCATGTCCATGCAATGAGAACTCAGAGGAGCCCAGATTGCCTGAAAAACACTCAGGAGTTAAAATGTTTCTTATAGATGATATATTACATGGGTTTGCTAATAATGTTATATGTTAATTAAATTTTATGTTTATTTTAGGTACACGTAAGCATTAAAATGACCAATTATTGACAGAAATATATGTGAAAATCTTATCAATAATCCTAGACTCAAGTACAAACAAAAGATGAGCAATAACGATATATACTTTATACTTGCCAATAAACCATAAATGATGAACTGGGCAACAAGAATGTCTTTCATCTTGAGATCTTTTTTTTTCTATTTCTATCACTGGTTGATGTCATATTTATGGTAGCAGTGGAGTATGTAGCTTTTTGAGTCAGCAATACCAGTGCTTTGCGAATTAAAAAGAGGATGATTAAATGGATTTCCTGCTTCAATAATGAATAGACATGAGATGCAGTCCAAAAATGTAACAGGAGAGGAAGGGTTAAAATTCATTCTTCTACTTTGACTATTCTTTTGTTTATTGCATGAATGCTGCAAGAAACAACATTGCCCTTTAGTAAAATGATTGACAAGTATGAAGGCCAAATTTTAGCAGCATTATGGATGTGATCCGAAGGTATTACTGCAGTAAACGCTGGACGTCCCTGTAGACTGAAGCTCCCTTCTTTCATGGCAGGGCTTAAATATTACTGATCTGGCCACTACAAGAAATGTTGGGACAGCCAGAACCAAATTTTGAAGTCCTTTATTTTTGCCCAGGCTTTTTTGATGATAATGCCAATTACAGTTGGGAATGGACAGTTATGTTTTTCCTAATTTAATTTCCTTCCTTTTAATTTTTTCTTCTATAATACAATGGCTGCAGTTCTCTATTCCAGTCCAAATTCTTTGACCCTCTCTGCAGGCACAAAGCTGTCATAAATCCTTTTATACAGCTAGAGAAGAATTTCTCCCTAAGAAGAATTAATGGATAGCCTTAAGTCACCTCCAGTTTTGGACTTCAACATAGGGAAATATCCGTGTGGGAGGAGGAAGGTGGAGGGGGAAAAAGGATTGGACAATCCTCTTAATCCCTGACTGACAGCAATGGGCCTGTGGCTAATATAAATGGGATTATATTGCTTTAAATTCTTTGGGGATAAACTTTGTTTCATGTTGGCTGCATCAGGGGATTGTACAACTCACTTTGCCATCCTGTCCTGAAAGGTAGCTCAAGCCCTTTTACAACAGTTCTGAATAGTGTTTCAAATTGTTGCTTATATTATGTTTATTTAGAATTTTTATTACCTTCCTGGTAGAATCCTTCTTACATAAGTACAGTGGCCATCTCATTACCTCAGTGTACCTATACAGGGTATTTTAGTGCCATTCACATACTACATGAAAGACCTTGCTTGTAGAAGAATTGAATGACTCGTCTTGCAATTACGTCTGTTACTGTACTGCAATTTTCAGTCACTGATGCAGGACAGCTTCTTGTTTAACTGCCTAATACAGGGTTATTTTTGTTCCTGACACTGTATATGCAATGTATATATAAATATTGTTGCAAAAAAAAGGTTAAAAGATGCAAAAGGCAAAAGAGTTGCATAATAAATAACTTGCCACTAGATATGTATACTTTAGAAATTTTATTTTGCTCTTGGTATCTGTCTACCTAAACAAGTGACATTTACTATGCAGCATATCAGGCAGTAGCACCTTCATTTTGAGTAATTAGTCTGAAATTTTCAAATTTGATCTCACTTTTCTGTTCATTTTTTTTTATGGAATCTTTGAATCACATCTTTTACACTATTCATGAATATTAATACTAGATATAACACAGAGATTATAGGCAGTTGAGGGACTATCCAGATGGATGGAATGTATAAGAAATAAATATACTCAAACATATATAGGATTCCTTTCTCAGTTTTAATGTAAGTGTTGTTTTCAGGTCTTAAAAAGTACTGTTACCCACAATTCATCCTAACCTACTTTTCTGACATCATGTAAAATGATAAATTATGACTTTCAGCGATTTTAAACCTCACTCATGCTTTTCTGATTTCTTTAAAACAGAAATCCACCAACTAAAAAATTCTGCTCTTTATCTAGTTCAAAATGTAGAATGTAATTAGAACACCACACAGGGCTTCTTCAGAAAGAAGAATTTTTGTGCAAATTAACTTCGTTTTCATCATTTTGTCACTTACTTTGATGATGGACTAGAAAGTATGAAAATATATAATAGTAAAAATAAAAAGCAAATGCAATCCTCCAGAGTATGGTAGAATATGAAGTATTGTTACATATGGAAAAATCCATGTTTCTCAGAAATTGACAGTAAATTTTAAACTTATGTTACTGAGACAGGATTTCATTTTATATCATCAGATGTCAGTAATGGGAATATTGCTAAATATATCCCCTGGGCAAAACATATGCTTGATTCTGATTTCACTTTCTTTCCTGAACACTATGCATTGTTTTCTTTTTATTTTACCTTATCTTGAAATTTCTTTTAATTTTTTTTAACTTTTATTTTTTCTGACTGTGTTTAAATACCTTTTTTTTTTTGCTGAGATTTAAGAATTCTTGGTATGTAGGAATGCAAATACTGAAATATAGTTATTTTTCTTTGATTTGAGAAATCCTTCCTTATTTCCTTCAGAATGTGGCTTATGAATTTTAATGTCTTCACTTCAAGATTATTAATTAAAAATTATTTAAATAATAGTTAATAATTTTGCCAAGTTCTGCCAGAATACTGTTACGATTTTGGAAACACCTCAACATTGCTGAAGTGAACAGAACTTTTGGTGCCGTTATTAGTGGGAAAAGAATCAAATTCTCTGTAATGTATGTAAACTGCATATGACCTGATCTGCTAAGCCCATGAACAAAATCACTTGTGTCAAGCAGTTGCTTGAGACTGGTTCTAAGATTTCTGTAGTGCCTGTGAACCATGAAGAAGTCACACTGGGCTATTAGATTTCTGACTGCATGAAAAATTTTCAGTGAACAACACACTGTTTAATGGTAAAACCAGGAAAGTAGGAAAAGATAGACTCTCATTCAATTAAAAAAAGGATTGTTCATTAAAAATACTTTTTGAAAAGCACTGTTTGAAAAAAATTATTACTTTTAGCTGGCTACAGGCAAACACAAGAAATGTTGGTTTTATTGCAGAATTTAATATTCTTTGTGCATAGAAAAACTAGAAAAGGTAAAAAGCAATAGCAAGCTCTTGAAAACCTAACTATGGAACAGTTGTCTTTTCCAAGATAACTCCCTTCATCTACATGCATACATTCCCAAGTGTATTTATAATCTGCTGTTACACAAATATGTATATGTGACCTGCATTAATAACTTCATTAGTAATTTATGAATGATCATTAAGCTCTCTTTTTCATAAATAATATATATATTTACCTTCTTAGTATTCTTTTTCAGTACATCTACAACCTTTGAAAAATGTCTAGATTTTCAGATGCAGATGAAACCAATATCCTGATTTAGAAGTCCTCAGTAATATTTATTTTAATCAACACTACACAATGTGTTGTGCAGCCTATTATGTAGAAATAATTATAGTGGTTGTAGCTCTGACAGCGTTTTCTTTGTCCTCTTGTACAAGAAGAGTTAATTTAACATGTGAAATAGAAAATTCATATCAAATGCACTATCCATTGCTCCTGTGCACTTTTAATGAGCTTTATTTATCTGAAATGAAGAAGCGATGCCAGAATAACATAACACTGTGGAGAGATTTTGAACTAAAAATGAACTAGTTTTGAACTGAAATCTACTGGAACAAACAACACTAGTGAACTGCTTAGTGCAAAAAAATACCAACACATCACTATCAATAAAACCAAACCTTGAAAGACAAAGATAATGAAGGTTACAAAGAAAGTATTTTACATTTTTCACTTGATGCATTGTTTTAGATATTTGTCTTATTAAAAGCAGCTGAGTCTTTTTCCTATTTTAAACGTGCATCTTACTTTTATGTGAACATTGCTTATGTCTATCATTCAGTGGGTAAAGCAGTTGACATGCAGTGTACTGACGAAAACTCCATCAATTGTTTGGTGGTTTTTTTGGGTAATGAAACATTACCTTACAAATGTTTCTCTTACCTGTACCCCATCAGATGCAGGGATATAACTCGCTCTTTTAAATGTGTCTGTAACATTTCTGAGAATTTCCACAGAAATTAGAAGGTCTCCAGCATAAAAATTTTTCCTCTGCGTTAAATCCAACAGTGTCTTGGTTACTTGGGACATGCCATCACCAGCCAACATCCTCTGTCCCTTAGCGAGGTGCTCTTTAATCTGTACCAGAAGATCAAAATTAATATCAGAACCTACTTTACTGAGGAAAAGGTATGATAAATTCTAAATACAGTCAAAATATTAAATATTAAAACTAGTAAAAAAAGAGGTTTGTCCTGTTAAAGATAAGACAAAATAGTAGACTATGATGACAGAAATATTATTTTTATCAGAGAATCATTAATTTTGTACTGAAAGATTCTGAATTTCTTGTGTTTCATCATTTTCTTCTTGGAACTTCATGGGCCAGACTGTGGCTTTAATCTACTGCCATGATGTAGCAAGGAACTATTCGTCCTCAGAGGAACACCTGTACAACCATGGTTGCCACTCATCTACAACTAAGAGCTCTGAAAGGAATAAATACTAAGGCAGTACATTTAAAATCTAATTTACTATGGGAAAGTAGACCTTTCATCTCTGCCAGCCCATCTTAGCCAGTCAATGCAAGAGAGATGGTTTAGTTGGAAGCGCATTATGGTGCTTTCTTCTGTAGCATTAACGCAAAGATGTTAACTTGGAACAATCCTGTTTGCTTTTCCCAACAAATGCAAATTAAATTATGAATTACTCCTATGTATCTGCAAGGGAGAGTACACTTTAGCAGTAGCTCTCCCAGCAGATCTGTTCAGGGCTAGTGATCCAAAACAAATATGCTGGTAGAACTATACTCCTGATAAGAAGCTGACTTGTGGAATATGATTAATTCTCAAAGCTGACCTAGCATCCCAGGAAGATGCAGAGTGTATCACAAAGATATGACAAGGCCAGGCAAGGCTAAAAAAAGAGCATATGTGTTAAACAACCTATTTTTAAACATGCATATGAATTTATGTATACAAACACAAGTTCTTTCAAATTGAAAGCTAAATTTTCATGGAAACACAGAACATCCTGAATTGGAAGGGTTTTAAACAAAGGAAAATTACTCTAGACAGACCCCACTCTCAGTAGGAAGGATGAAGAGAAAATGCTATGCAACTGACAACCAAAACGCTGGCACCATCTTTATAAATATATCTTTAATTGCTCGAGGCTTGACCTTACTACTGACATATATAGAGGGGAAAATTACTAATGTAACATACAGTTGGACTAGAGGATCATGAAGGTCTCTTCCAACTTTGATGATTCTATGATTCTGTGACAATGTGTTGTTGATGTGGAAGGGAGAGTGTAAAGATAGTTTTGCCACTTCCAGATCTCCACAGACACTTTGTGTGGATATGCGGGCCTTCGTTACAAAAAATGAAATAGAAGGATAGACTAAAGGATAGAATATATAGCAAAAGTAGCACAGTGTTTGAAAGGGTTCAAAATAACTCTTGTGCAAGAAGTTTAAAAAATGCAATTCTCCTCTGACATATAGACTCTAAGCAGTTGGGTTTTTTTCATGCTGTTGGTTCATGTTTTGGTTACATTCTTAAGCAGTCTTCACATAAACTAGATATATGTAACACAGCTGGGGTTGGGCAAAGTGGCTACTTCAAATTTCATCTATGGCCTTAAGTCGTCTCTAATAGTAGCTGGGGATTGTTTTGAACCACAAAAGCCTTGCTAAAACCCTAGAAATAATTAAGACTTGGGAGAATACCTGCTCGCTGCATCATGGACAGGGAGCAAATCTATTCTATACTGTGAGTCCACCAGCACAAGCATAATGGTATGATTAATATTTAGGAAAAAAATATTCAGTGACAACTGAGACCATTAATTTGTCTATTTGATTTTTTAACAAATATTGCAGCAGAAATACCTCCCTAAGTCTCCAGAATATTGTAATAAATAATCAGGCAAGATGCTTGCTTGCAGACATAATTTTGTGCAGTTTCCATTCCTTTTAGAAGTAGGCTTTGGCAGTAATCATGTAGGAAAATAATAGTGGGGGAAAAGGTGTGATAACTGAAGAAAATTAATTTCAGTAAATTCGGGGATCTCACATTGTACACATAACATTATGAACTACTTTCCTGGGAACAAGTAGAAGCAAAGATGAACTTGATTTGCATTTTTCCTGTGAAATGTTGCCATTTGCCTCATCTGCTCACATGCTGTGTCTCAGTAGCAAGCTAAAAGAACATCAGCCAGCACAGTAACACATAAGAGTACAACTTTTTCTGGAACTCATCCAGCTGTTCATTGACCACAGAACATATTTCCAGATTTTGAGGATGAACAATATTCAGTGCACCTTTAGGCAAGCCCAAAAGACATAGAACACAAAAGACGGTCCATAAAGCTGAACTCCCAAATCTAGCATGTGCCTCAGGATGTACTGTGGGAAAGGCATCACACAACTTGAAGGTAGGGTTTAAGGGAGAACAAAGATGTTTTTTCAATACTAGGAATAACAGCAATATGATCAGTCCTCATAAAAAGTCTACTGTGCTCTTATGCTTATATAAACACTGGCAGGAAAAATGTCAAACTATTTAGCAGGTTATTTTGTATTGCATTATTTTCCTTCCTTTTGCTTCATCTGTATGTTCACCTCCAATTTGTTTTTTCATGCTCCTACCAGACTTTAAACTCACATTTTAAAGATGGCAGGGGCCAAATTGTTATGGTTTTGGACCATTCATTGCACACAGAAGTCTTGGTCTCAGCTGCTTTTGGAATGCAAATAATAAATTAAAATTATCCTAGTTTTGACTGGGTTTTATACTTTTGAAAAAGTAAAGCTCTTTTTTCAGTGCAAAATTTTACAGATCTCTAGCAGCAGAAGTGGGAGCTGTAGTGCTTTAGTACCTTTTAGTGCTTTCAGCAGGACATTTTGGTTGCTCTTGGACACAATGATAAAAAAGGTCTAGCAAGTGCCCACATTGCCACAGGACTAAATTATTACACCTACTTCAAAAGTAGCCAGGTGGTTTAAAGTACCTCAGATGTACTAGCTCTTAAAATTACAGCTCAATTTGGTACTTTTTTTAAAAAATATATGTCATACTCAGAAATCTCAATTTCCCAGCCCAAGTGTCCTTCCTTCCCTTGGCCACACCACTCATACACAGTTTCAAGAGCACCTTTTTTTTCATCCTCCCAAGCTCCAACCCAAAAGTTCCTTTCCCTGATATTCAGCTACCCCTCCAGGCTCACGCTGCCTTGAGTTAGACTAGCAGCATACTCTTAGTAATAGTGTAACAAAACAGAAAGTTGCAATGTGTTTAAGTAAGGAAAGTGGGTGAAAATTAGAGTTCATTAGGAGAGAGTTTTGACTAAGACCAGCAAGCAATGTACAGGGATTAAGAATTAACAGCCTCTGTTAATGTAAGAATGTAAGAATTAACAGTCTCTTCATTATCAGTGATAGGAAGTTAAATAATGTATTTTCTTGTAAAACAGCTTACAGTTCCTAAACACAACTTTAAAATCACAGGTGATTCACTCAGTTGATGCAAACTGGTGCAACATTATTAAAGCCAATGAAAGTGTCCAGATTAATATGAGTTGAATGTAGTGGGTTACTTGCACAGCTATCACAATAATCTTTCTGCAGGAAAATACAGAATATTCTCATCAAGAGTTAGTATAATGTCTTTCTCACCATACTGCCTATTTTCTGTGCTATGGTCAGCCTGATATTACACACTGCCCAAGAAAGCTATTTTGGCCACCACTGTGGGTCCTTGTAGTTCTCTGTGAAGGTCATTTTTTAGTGGTCTTACAGGCAGACTCATTAAAAATAAACTTTATGAGCCGAGAGATAGTGAAATGAAGCAGCTGTTAAACTGACACTTCAGTTGTCAGCCCAACCTCTAGCTGCTTGCACTATATGGCTGCATACTTGAAAAATTACTGAATTGTTTAACTGGACTTTGACTCAGGGTCCAACTGCCTTTGTCCCCTGATTTATCAGAAAGTATGATATAATAAAAATACCTCTTTACAAAGTCAGATCTCCTAGGCCCCCAGCACTGGAGGACAAATTTATTACTGCATAATAATCACTGCAAACTTAACAGATAGATGTGGTTTAAAAGGACAGAAAACAATGAACCCTCAAGAAACCTATAAAAGACTGAATAGAATTATTAATTTGAAGAGTGATTATACAATCAATCTTTTTTCATTATTTTTTACGATTCATGGATTCATGGCTAGGTATTACTAATGATGTCATTAATACATTTTATGGTAGAAGGAATATAAGAACCCAAATTAGGAAGCCTTATATAGAATTGAGGAAAGACAGTTTGAAATAAAAATATATCCTGAAATTGCTCCTAATCTGTAAACCACTTTGCTTTGTACCTCCACAACCCAACACTAATATTTTATAAAATATTTTTCATAATGCTCTTAAGATGCAGAAATTGTAAGAACATTCACATCACATCTCTAATGTGGTGTCATTGTGAGATAGAGTTTTCTTTCAGATTTGAGGAAAACTTCTTTACAGGCTGGTTTTTTTCTGATAATCAATACACAGTCCTTTAACTCTTCTAGCACAGAACTTTCATTTACTTTCCCTCAATACAATAAATTATTTACAGTTTATTCATTTATTTCCAGGCTGTTTCAGTGTTCTAGAATATTATTTCATTCATCTTTTAAAGGAAACAGAATAAGGTCTAAAGATAGGGCTATGCATCTTCAGTTATGCATCTGAATATTTATAACCTAACATCATGCAAGAGATTTTTTCCTTTTCCATATTCAGCATTTTATGAAGGGCACTGCTAAAGCAATAAAAAAATAATTTTGCACTTTGTCATCAGTGAAATTATTTAGTGGTCTCAATCTCAATCATGATAACATACACAGTTCCTGCAAAGAGGAAGGCAATCATATATTCCCTTTGTGTATACCAGGAAAGGGAAAAAAAGTAATTGGTATATATTGTGTCAAAGAATATTAAGGGTATAAACTAAGGAAAATTTTTCAGCTGTAAAGGTAAGGATGTACCTGAAGAAACTATGTACACTTCCATATTGGAGGCCTTAATAACAACCAAGAAAAAGAAAATGCGGGGAATAACAAGTACAGCTGATTCTGATAGAACCAGAGTTTGGACTGGATGATCTCATGAATTTCCTTTCAGTTCCACAATTCTTTAACAGGTCCCTTTAAGTGTTCTGAAACCCAGACTAAAGCCTCCTACAATTCACCCCAACCAGAAAATCTGAAGTGTAAGGAGTGCCCTGAAACTGAACTTTTGCCTTCCTGCTTTTATACACTCACAGTGTGCAATCTGCTGCACCAAGTTTTTGCAGAACTGTGCTTCAAGCTGTCTCAGTGCACTCAGCTGAAATCACTGCAACCCTGTGCTTTAAGAAACTTATTCTAAATTTATATTGATGAAAAGAAAAATGAGCATTACTTCACCATATAGAAACAGTCTTCCCACTGTCATATACTTCCAAATATTCTTAAGCAAAATATTCCTCACAACAGTGATTTGTTTTTAGAGAAAAGGAGGCAGATTAATCACACAGAATCCTGTGCTGTTCTAGACATTAATCTTAGGTAAATTGAATCTCTGCATCGATGTCAGGAAATTGTGCTCTTCTATATGTGATGAGGTGTATAAAAGCATCTTCGAAGAAAACCTCATCTAGTATCTGTGGAGGTCAAAAATGCTTTTGGAACAAGAATGTGAACAGCTCAGAGGGGTGCTTGGTGCTTTTTGTACCTTTTTTCTCCATTCTCAGAAGAAAACTCCTACTATGTTGCTCAAGAGATTTTTTTTGCCAATTTATCCCATTACATAATTCCTTTTTTTTAAATCATGATCATTGTCATGAATATTGTCAATTCTAGTCCTTGAACTATAACCACTAAATAGGTAACAGAGAAAGTCATAATAAAATTTCAGTATTTTAATTTGTGGATGGATCCAACAAAACATTTTAATACATATTTTGAATAGATAAGACTGCTCTTCAGTGGAGTAACAAATGACTCGAGGGTTGAGGAATGAATAATCATTAAACAGACCACTTCTTTTTTTTTCCTTATACTTATCATTGTGTTTATTGACCAAGATTTCTATTATTGTTTTATTAAATACTGCTCTTAAATGCTCCAATTATCTGTGATTAAATTCCGCTCACGTTGGCGTGCTGTGTGAGAGATCTTGCTGTTGTTATTGTTGTTTCAGTTTTTAACCAGAGGGCATGTCTTCAAGATTTGTGTTATCTATGTATAATGCAACCTGACAAGAGCAAGAGTTGAGAGGAAAAAGAGAATGACGACTCTGAGAAGGCTGTTTTCATTTTATGACAGACATAACATTGCTTGAGGTAAAGTCTCCTGGTTCTCCATACTGACTGAATGGCTGAGGCTAGGGGTCACAAAGGGATGTAACTACAAATGAGTTGTCTTTCTTTTTTTATGCTCCATGGTCATCCTGGTAAGTATGTGTCCCTAAAACATAAAGTCTGATTAAATGCTTCAATTTATGTGCCTATTTCATTTTAACCAATTTCTGTATTTATTTGGTTTTGTTTCTATACAGTCATTCCCATGACATTCACTTCTGTTTGCAGGACAAACCAAAATGGTTTCTTCAAGAAAATTAGCATTATCAGGGAGCCCTAATTTCTGCATGGGAGTACTGCATTAAGTAATAAGCAAGAAAAATCCTTTGTGTCTCATATACTTAACAAACCTGAACTAAAACATGGTGGGGGAATGCAACAAATGAAATAGAGGGCAAAAAAGCAAGGGAATGGCTGTAAGATGCTGTGACCACTTTTTTGCCTCCAGCTGCCAAGCCAAATTCATGCAGTCATTCTGCAGCTAATGCTGCATTCAGTTGGAGTGAAGGTTCCTGCAGTTCTTGTAGACTTTAAGGGAAAATTAGATTAATTCTTTCTGTATTGAGTTCTTAAATGGCCTTCTATTGCTTTACCTCTGACCAGACCCCAGTGTAGTTCACGTGTGGCTGCAGTGTTGATTGGTTTGGAATATCAATATGATTAGGGAACACTCAGCTGCTCATTGCTGCAGACACAGCAGCAGCCACAAACACAGGAGCACATTTCATTTAACACACACATTCCTCTTTGGTAAATGTGTCTCCTCCAGACATGGAAAAATTAGTATAGGTCCTCAGATGTTAGTGGGGACTTTTCTTTGAATTTAACAAGGGGGAATGGTTGGCTATTAAAAATCTGATATTCAAAAGCAGAAAGGAAGAAAAGGAGCTTTCCAGGTTGAATTGTCTTTCCAAGTTGAATTAAATTGTGATGTGCTTGTGTAGAAAAGCAGGTAGATGTTTTCTCCCATTCTATAGTATCTCTAAGATTAATGTGCATGTATATGTTGGCAAGATCATAGAATCATAGAATTATTTAAGTTGCAAAGGACCTTTAATATCATTGAGTTCAACTGTTAACACAGTATATCCAAGTCCACCACTAAACCATGTCCACTAGTGCCACATCTATACATCTTTTAAATAACTCCAGAGATGGAGACTCCATCACCTCCCTCAGTAATCTGTTTCAAAGCTTGACAATCCTTTCCAGGAAAAATCTTTTTATAATATTTAAACTAAACCTCCCCTGGCGCAATTTGAGGCCATTTCCTCTCATCCTGTTACTAGTTACCTGGGAGAGGAGACTTCCTTTCACGTAGCTGTAGAGAGCAATACGGTTCTCCCTGAGCCTCCTCTTCTCCAGGCTAAACAACCTCAGCTCTCTCAGCTGCTCCTCATAAGACTTGTGCTCCAGACCCTTCACCAGCTTCATCGCCCTTCTCTAGACATGCTCCAGCACCTCAGTGTCTTTCTTGTAGTGAGGGGCCCAGAACTGGACACAGGACTGAAGGTGTGGCCTCACCAGTGCCAAGTACAAGGGACGAACACTGCCCTCCCTCGTCCTGCTGGCCACACTATTCCTGATACAGGCCAGGATGCCACTAGCCTTCTTGGCCACCTGGGCTCACTGATGGCTCATGTTCAGCTGACTGTTGATCAGCATCCCAAGGTCCTTTTCCACTGGGCAGGCTTTCCAGCCATTTTACCCCCAGCCTGTAGAGGTGCATGGGGTTGTTGTGACACAAGTGCAGGACCCGGCACCTGGCCTGGTTGAACCTCATACCTGGCCCATTGATCCAGCCTGTCCAGACTCCTTGGTAGAGCCTTCCTGCCCTCCAGTAGGTCAACACACCTGTTCAATTTGGTGTCATAGGCAAACTGACTGAGGGTGCACTTGATCCCCTCATCCAGGTCATAAGTGAAGATATTAACAGGACTTGACCCAATATCCTGGGGAAACCCACTAGTGACCAGCTGCCCACTGGATGTAACTCCACTCACCACCAGTCTCTGGATGCAGCCATCCAAAGTTTTTTACCCAGTGAACAGTGCATCCATTCAAGTAATGGGAAGCCAATTTCTCCAGGAGAATGCCATTGGAGACAGTACCAAAGGCCTTACTGATGTCCAGGTAGACTACATCCCCTAGAGGTTTTAACTTGTTATAAAAGATCAGGTTGGTTAAGCAGGACCTGCCTTACCTAAACCCATTCTGGCTGGGCCTGGTCCCCTAGTTGTCCTGCACATGCCATGTGGTGGCACTTAGGATGATCTACTCCATGACCTTCCCCAACACTGAGGTCAAGCTGACTGGCCTGTGGTTCCCTGGATCCTCCTTCCGGCCCTTCATGTAGAAGAGCATCACATTTGCTAACTTTCAGTCAGCTGGGACTTCCCTGGTTAGCCAGGACTGCTGACAAATAATGGGAAGTGTCTCAGGGAGCACTTCCTCTAACTCCCTCAGTACCACTGGATGTATCCCATTCAGTTGCATAGACTCATGTGTCTACATAGTCTAGCAGATCACTGACCATTTCCCCTTGGATTATGGGGGCTTCATTCTGCTCCCTGTCCCTGTTTTCCAGACTGGTTACCTGGAGAGCAACTGGTCTTATGAGTAAAGACTGAGGGAAAGAAGGCATTAAGTACATCAGTATTTTTCTCATCCTACATCATTATGTTTCCCCTGCATCCAGGAAAGGATGGAGATTCTCCTTAGCCCTCCTTTTGTTGCTAACGTATTTATAGAAATATTTCTAATTGTTTTTTACAGTAGTAAAAATTATAAGTTAATATATATATTAAGTTCTAGTTGGGCTTTGGCCCTTTTGATTTTCTGCCTACATAACATCATGACATTCTCACAGTCCTCCTGCATTGTCTGCCCCCTTTCCCCAATGTCATAAAGTCATCTTTTTTTCCTGAGTTCCAGCCACAGCTCTGTGTTCAGCCAGGCCATTTTGAGGTGTATGTTGGTGAAATAAAGCACTATAATGTCATGAATGGAGAAGGTACCAGAGTAGCTTTCAACACATTTCACTTTACTGATTTTAAGTTACTAATTTCTGGTGCCTATTGTAACACAGTTAGTTATAAAAAAAAGCATTCACTTGGGATGGAGCAGTTGATTTCTACACTACATAGTTCATATGAGTGCCTGAAGTATGGGGTTATTTCCTTACTTTGGCTAAGAGCATATATATTTACAGAGGATGAAGCAGATCTGTTAGAAGACTGTGAAAACCGTACTAACTTTATAATGTTGTGTTAAAAGCACTCAAACCCACAACATTTCATCCCATGCAATAAGTTTGGCAGGCCAGAGCAGGTGAAGCTTTCTCAGAACCAAAAGAATGCCTTCACCATTAAGGCAACAGTGATACTGAAGTCATTAGCTTTTTTTTTCCCTGAAGTTTTAATCTTCTGTGTAGAATGGGAAAATGTTAGTGAGGCGGGGGAAAACAGTTGCCTGTTGCACTCTCTTGATCAGTTGCTCTCTGATGAGAGAAAAGTTTGTCATCCTCCAGTCAAGATAATGGAAGTAACAAAATAGAGCTGGCTCCTACATATTCTGGGCTTACAAGGGAAGCAAGGCAAGGCATTTACTGATATAACACCCCTGCCTGTCAAAGGCTGCAAAGGTGAAGATGAACAGCTGGTGTATACCAGTGTAAGTACAGACTGAGGCTGAACAAAAATCTTGTTATTGAGGCCCCTGCATTCAAATCTATAAAACTAAGCCTGGCTGCTTTGCTCTGAAGCTATATAAAAAGAAATGAAGCACTAAACTAGCAACAAAAAAAAAAAAAAGGAGCAGTATATTTTTTAGGAGGAAGCCTTTCATTCCCCAGAGTACAGCAGTCATTTCAGTGAGGAGTACATGGACAGGCTGATATGCTGCCCTTGTAATATAATTTGGAAAAACAAAATCATCTCTAATGAGCTGCAGCTGAGCAAATCATTATTCACCTCAGAGTTCTTTTTATCAAATTATATTTTAGCCAAGCACTTGCAAAATTATGACTAACACTGCTGTGGAAAAAGTGGAAACAAAATTATAGTATGAGCAGAAGCAGCCGAAAAGCATTTTTATGGCTATATTATTAGTTTCATATGTAAAAATTCACCTGCATAAGTTCCCATGCTTAAGTGCTAATATTTTGACATCAGTGTGATAATTCATATGCAGATTTTTCCTTTGTAACTCTCAAGAGTTAAGAGATGTTTTAGTTTTCCCACTTTCTCTTTCCAATAAAAAGCACCCCATTTTGCAGGAATGTGTTATATTGGGTGTTATATCACTCAAAGTGGCACTGTGTTCAGCTCTGGGGCCCTCGACATAAGAAGAACATAGACCTGTTGGAGCAAGTCCAGAGGAGGGCTACAAAGATGATCAGAGGACTGGAGCACCACTCCTATGAGGAATGGCTGTAGGAATTTGGACTGTTCAGCTGGGGAAAAGGCTCCAGGAAGACCTCACAGTAGCCTTTCAGCACCTTTTTACAAGGTCATGCAGTGATAGGACAGGGAGGAATGGCTTCACACTGCAAGAGGGTACATTTAGACTAGATACTAGGGAGAAATTCTTTACTGTGAGTGTGGTGAGGCAGTGGAAGTTGTGAATGCTCCATCCCTGGAAGTTCAAGGTTGGACAGGGCTTTGAGCAACCTGATCTTGTGGAAGGTGTCCCCGGACATGGCAGTGAGGGGATGGAACTAGATGAGTTTTAGGGTCTGATCCAACTGAAACCATTCTATGATTCCATTCTAAGAAATTACTATCTCAATTTTATCATGGCAATTTAATGTAGAATTTCATCATCCAGGTTAGAAAGCTGTGCTACATAGCTTTATATAATGGGCTGTATTAGTAGAGATTTTCTGATAATGTTGGAGATGACCTTCAGAAACAAAGTTTCTAGATGACAGGCTTTAGCTTGAGTCATTATTTATGAGCACAGTACAAATCTCTTCCAAACTAGAGTGTCCAAAAGACATATAGAGGAAATTTCACTTCAGGCAAAAGGGCTATTCCAGTGTGTGATAAGACAGTTATATATTACTAATTTTTTTTAAGAAGATCCCTCAGAATTTATTTTTTTTTTAATTCAATAAATCCTATTACTTAGTATGAATGCATAACAGAAGAGAAAATAGAAATAGCCTTATATATTCAAGCGTTTTCTCCATTTTCACAAAACCAGTTTCTAATACTCCATGGTGAGATCTTATTCATTAATAGTATTAATTTAAAATGGTAATAAAGGCTTCCATAATCAATTCCTAAAGAGCTCATAAGCTATGAAAACTCATAGTTCTTCTATAATTAACTATTTTAATCCCATTTTTATTTCTGCATTTAATCCCATTCAAGTCTTTTGTTTCCTGGTTTTTAGATTTTGGGCAGTTGAAGAGGGCATGAGTGGATTCTTGTGGCAGTTTGGTTTTTCACTTCGTTTTGTTTGTTTTGCTGTTTTTTCTAATTTAGGTGCCTATTACCTGTAGAATGGATTAAGAATAGATGAAGAAGACTTTAACTATGCCTCTTGGAAGCAGGATAATGTAGGATATTCCCAATGCTGGGATCTTGCTTCCTAGTCTTATTTCTTGTAGTATACCAAATTCAATAGGCTTCAAAAGAGTATGGAAGTGATATTAACTCTTATTTGAGGTACCATCTGAAATAGGCCTGTGGGCTCCTAATCGCTCATTCTATTCTTGGTCAAGCAGTCACTCATATCCAATCACAGCATGAGATTTCTTTGTCTCAGGAAAGACTTTGCCCTGTTTATCCAAATAAAGTAAAAAAACCCAAACAACACTTCAGATGACACTACTCCAAAATAACCAAGTACTAGCTAAAGCAAACAATTCTACATCAAATAATTAGGCAGACCATTTTCTGCTTCCAGATCAAAAGAAGATAATTAGTAATGAGTAGCATACTTCATAATATTATACAGACTATGTTTGGGTCATTAGATCATCATCTAATCTGCCTTTTTACATATAACAGTCCATTAAGCTAGCAACAGACACACTTTAAAGAGATTAAAATGTGTTAGTTAGACTTAAGGAGTTCAGTTTTCAGAAAATGAAACTATATGCCAACGGTAGAGAATAGGCTTTAGAAACTTCTGCTACAGCAGTACCTTATTTGGCAAAACGGTCTGAAAACCCAAACCATGTCTATCCAACAGAGGGGAGAAAATCCTCCAAATTCTGAAAATTTAATCTGGAATTAGAGAAAGCAAGGAAATTCCTCCCCATTAACTAAAATCTGGTGATCAGTATGTGACCAAGAACTATCCAGAAGGAACTAGATTTTATTAAAATGTATGACTTGACTTCATCTCTATCCACAAGAAAAAAGACACTTTGAAGAATTTGTTTGTTGTTATCTCCTCTTTCTCAAGGAGACATTTAACAAATTGCACATCGCTGGGCAAAATATTCCTTCTTAGCTGCAAGGATGACTGTTAGTCCTGAAACACCATGCTTGACTAAAAACATTTTCTTAATGCAAAGCTGCAGGTACTGCAAGCATATTACGACAGTGCAAGAAAACTAGAACAAAATCTGATATATAGTCTGTGATGTTTCTTTTTCTGTTTATTAAGTTATTGCTTGATCCTCTAGGTTATGATTCCAGAAGGCAAAGTATACCTATTTATCACTTTGCATTTTCTACTTATAGTGCTCTAGGAAGAATGACTCTAATTAGGTTTTTTAAGTATTATTATTAGAGCTAAGCAAATAATTTCCCAAAGGTTTATTTCATGGATTTGGGCATCTTTGTCCCTTAATATGTTCAATGAATAAATTTTCATATTAGTCAACCAGCTGTATAAGCTGATCAAACAGTATTTGCTGAATTCATTTGATGACTGATTTATATCAAATGTTGGAATAATTATTCATGACTAATTGGTTCCATTATTCAAAGAGATCTAATTGTTATCCTGAGTTTTAAAAGGAACTTGTATTCCATAGTGCACAAGGTAAAATAAACTAATGGAAGTGCAGGCTGTACATTTGTGGCATAGCTGAAGTGCATCATTCTATTAACTGCTTTTACTCGAGCTCCTATACATGAATTGTGTAGGGCACTGTGCCCTTGAAAGACATAAACTAACTGCAGATAGTCACAAGTCAAACCATTCCCCTTACTATTTCATCATGTTCAAGTGCATAAGTCTCTTCAGAAAGCCCTGTAGTTATTATATTTTTACCATGCCAGGGATTTTCTGTGCTGTCCTATGGAGAGGCAGGAACATTAAGATGGAAAAGTGGCTAGACACTAACTCAGAAGGCTGGAGATAAATTTCCTGCTTAATTGGTCTCACTCAGTTCCCCATCAACAAAAAATAGAGATGTGGTGCACTAGATGGGTTTCTGCTACTTTAATACTGCTTATTAAGGGTGGAGCTTTGTCCCATGTCACTTCCAGGTGAGTAATAGAAAAAATTGTAAAAATAAAAGAAGCTTTGTGCATGAGGCAGTGAACCTACTGTAGTTACATACAGTAAGGAAACAGTTTTCAGGGGTCAATCACCTGTAGTTATGTGGCAAAATTCTACACTATACATAAGAAAGAATTCTGGTTCCCTCAAGTTAAACTCTTTATCCCTCCTCTGTCCCAGAAAACTATTCTTTTATTGCCTGCTGACAATGGTCTCTCTGCTATGCTATCCTCTAAAGGATGGTAGGCATTGTTTGGGAGAGTCCTCACTGTTATGGTCTTAAATGATGTCAGGGAGCATGCTAACAGATACACAGTTAAACAGTGTAGATGACTACAAGGACAGTTTTTAAGCTTGGGCAGTCGCCTTGTTTAGTTTTATTTACTAGTGTAACTAAGCTTCCAGTCCAGCGCCTGCGTAGCCAGGTTAGCAGGGTCTGTGGCCAAAGCAGTATTTTCTGGCTCCTATCATATGAAACACTTTTCTTTATAGAGTATTTTCTTAGGCACAGCATACATGATTTCTGGGCTGGTTCTGGATCATATCTGGCTTGTTTGGAGGGCAAAGAGACAGGTACCTGTCGGTATTCTATGCTTTAATGTATTAAATATTTTAAGTATGCATATCAACTACTTTAAATCAACTTCAGAAACATCGTTTTTTTTGAAGACCTACTTTTCTTTTATATATTCCAGATAATAAATGAAAGGAATTCAGCTCAGACTCAGATTTTATGGGAACACTCACAGAACTGAGTGACAACCCCCCACTCCTGGTCTGAGTTAGTAAAATAATCTTATTGGTAAATTAAGCACACTGAGGCATCTCATAATTGCTTTCATAAGAACACATATTTATTATAGCAACACCGTCTGTCAGCAGCTTCCTTATAAAGCCCTATTTTCAGGGATTTATGGAACTAACATATGTATCGTGGGGGGACAAGCCTACATTTGGAGGGCGATGACCTTATAGGTCGTTACCTCTATTTTCTCTGATTCTTTAAATATGCTATGTTGTTCACTTTGAGAAGCAGTAAGATGTAAGATAGGCCAGTTTTCTTTGTGAACAGCTCTCAAGTGTAAAAGGAATCCACTTTTTTCCTTTAATTTGTATACATATAAGCTGGACTGAAATTTTGTGTAGCATTAAGATATGTTTATGTGCTTGTGCAATTTTAAAGAAGCTTTACCGATTTTTAAATGTTCTTTGGCAAAAAGAATATTTCATAGTGTGGTCTATTAATATTTAATATTTTGAAAAAGGAAATATAGAAGAAAATATAAATCTGATCTGGGTTAGAAATGCCTTCTTTTGTTCAACAATGACCCCTAGGCAGACTTGCAGCTTTTGAAAAACTGAGTGCCTCACCAAAAGTTAGCCAGTTAAGTCAAACCACTGAATAGCATGAAACAGCATTTCCCACTCCTTGAGTTGCAAACTAGCTTAGACATAAGCTGTTTCAAAAGAAATAAAATACCAAAAATAGTAAATGCAAAACAGTTACAGCCAACTCAATGTGTTTTTTGAGCACGAACATTAAGAGGAAAGACAAACATGCAGAAAGCTATATAAAATAGAAAAGTTTCTATGTAGTAGGGAAAATTCCTTTGACAATCTATTCTGTCTTGTTTTAAAAATTATTCTTGCTTTGGCCTTCCCTGAAACTGAATCCTAGGCCCAAAATAAGTTGGATCTAATGAAACAGAAATGCAGCTCAAAGGTATTCATCAAAATCTTCTCTAAGTAGCAATCCAGATTTGAGGGATGACAGCCAGGTTACTGCTTTTTAAGCCCCCAAAGATTTTTAAACATGTTACAGAAATGTTGCACTTAGTTGAGAGGTTGGAAGTTATGAAGCACAGCGCTGAATTAGTGTCCCTCTGCTGAATGATAAATGGAGCAGTGGCCTTTGGAAAAGGAGTCAGAGTAATAAGAGTGTCAGTAAAATATATCATGCAGCCAAAAACCATTGTCCAGGAGAACCTTCAAAGGCACGCCTCCCACTATAGTATTAACCTGGCTGAATGCTTCGGCTATGGAATCACAGTGTAATCAATATACCTAGCATATACCATGGTGGTATATTTCTAATTCACAATGTATTACATCCGTGCATGTAAACGTATTTAGGCAGTAGATAAATGTATGATGCATATGCTTGCAAAGAAACTTTTCTTTAGGCATAATGTAAAACATCACATAATAATTCTTCATCTACAGTTACTTTATTTTTTCCAAGACACTGCAATTGCTTTACCCTATAATCATTTCCTATTGTTACGTTCAAAGGCAAAGTTCTAAATTCGATAGCAAAAAGAAATATCGTTCCTGGCTTTCTAGTCTGCAATTAAAGAATTCATGGTATTATAAAATCCTCAGCAAGTCACTCTTCTAGAAAATCTTATTTATTCGTATCTCATTTTCTAATAAACCAAAATATGTCTTACCTCTGAAAAAATTACCCCTATAAAAATTTCACACAGTGGATATGAAAGAAGGGAATCTGATTCATTTTTCCACTTCTACAGTAAGACAAAGGTTACTTCACAAATGCCAGTAATATACAAGATCCAAATAATATTCATTAATATAAATTATTATTTCTCAAGTCTATTTTCTTCTTGGCATTTCTTATCAGAAATCCAAGAGTAAAGTAGGTTTTTTTGCATACCAATAATTAGTAATGAATAAACAGAGCAAGTACTAAAGCTGGCTTTGCACCTACTGAATGCTGCAAGTGTCTGTACTCATTTGATATGCATCTAGCAAAGCTTGGATGTTCCCAAAAGGCCACTCCATGAACACTGAGAGAGCAGCGTCTGCTAGTGGTGCCTGTAAGACACAAAGAAGACAGAAAATATTTATGTAAGTCAGAGCAATTGGCAAGAATGAACCTTATTTAAACTATATTTCATGCTATTTTAAAAGCACACACAGAAACAATTTCATGTAATGATGATCAGTATATAGAGATTAGTGTAAGATTTCAAAATACATTTCAATGTATACTTGATCACTTTTTATCATTGTTTCCTTAAAAATGTTTATGTTTTGCTTCATTTTCATCACTTTACCTGGTAGGTCCAGTCAAGCTGATTTTTCCTCAGCTTTTTGCCTCTGAATATAATGCACATATGTATGTTTATACATATATATATCTCCCATGCATATATGCAAGCTATGAGACAATATATGTACATGCGCATATATGCATGCATATGCATGAGTAAATATGTGGAGTTTATATAGATATATTCACATATATGCATTTTTACATGAGTCCAGTAATGATTTCTCTAGGACACAACGCAAAATATTCCTCCCCTTTTTTGTCATCATAAAATTTCAAAGTAGTACTGTACCTGTGGCATTGAGAGGACATCGATTGAATGCCATGTCCCCAGCTGGGGTCCTTTTCCACACCATTGACATCAAATAGTCTTCAGGACATATTTCATAAGGCGCTGTCAGAAAAACAAGTGTTCAGTCTTATCCTATTTCTTCCTGAGATATGTATGTTAACATAATTTGGTTTAATTTTAAGTTTGAAGTACAAAAATGCAAAAATGATAACCCTGCAATTTTTGTATATCTGTCTTTGTGATGTCTTTTCATATAACCCGTGCCATTATTTTCTCCAGAAAACAAGTACTCTTTTGGTTGTAGCTACAATGTTAATAAGTTTGAATCTTTCCTTGTTTCTCTATCTTGATCAATAACATTAAGCATCTATCAGAAGATGACACTTAAAATGTGATAAGCTATGATGCTTATCTTACACTAAAATTTGTAAATATTTTTCTAAAATTGAATCTGTATGTGAAAGAATCAGTTCTGAAACCACAGTTGAACCATTAAATGTGTTAAAGGTGCTAAATGAGAGCTGTATATTCAGAAGATTAAAAACCAGGTTATTTCTTTGAAATGTGTTTCGGTACAAGTTGGTAATTAAGCAAGAGTAGTCAATAATGTGGGACTGAGTGGCTATAAAAAAAAATAACCTTTTACTGCTTATCACAATACCATTTAAGGGAGAAAATACTGTCACAATTTTGTAGTAACAGAGCTGCATGGGGGAAAAAAGCTTCAGCAAATTCTTCATGTTTTATTTTACATGGTCACTGTAGATTCCAGTTTATGATTTTTGAGTAAACTGAATTAACAGAAAACCTCTGGCTGGAATCGTCTCACAACTTACAGCACTGACATGCTAGTTACCGAAATCTAATTCATTCCAAGTTTAGCAGAGAAAAACCAAGAATTGTTTATTATTATAATTATATGTATTCCTGGGAAAATATCTAATCCCACTGTATTTCAGCAAAGTGGTTACAAAGCAAGAAAAAGAAAAGAGAAAGGAAATTTGCTCTAACAGATGGTGTGATAAGGCAGAAAGCAACTCAGTGATTCACTCATGGTTGCATGGGAAATCTCTAGCAGAGGCAGGGACAGACTACAGATTTTGCCCATCCCATTACCTAACCCATAAAATCATCCATCTTCCCTGTTTTGTACTTCTGCTGATGGAAGTGCGAGCAGGGGAACTGAGTAGACTTTTGCACAAAGCTGTATCCTCAAAGCTGTAGAGGACAAAGAATACCTAGCAGATGGCTCAGTAATACTAATATGAATCACAGTTGGGCAGAAAAATTGCTTGCTAAATTTGCCTCACCATCAGCATTCCTGAATCATAAATCAAGACAGTTGGTGCTGCTAAAAAAGCAAGAGATCCATTAATGGCAAAATCTAAAGAAAGTTAGTTATGTTCATAATCTAGAATACTAGCCCTGCTTCAGATATGCCTAAAGAGTGAATGCATCAGGACAGTGTTACAATGTGAAAAGCCAGATTTTGATAAACATAAGCCATCTGGTGACATAAGCAAATGCAATTACCATTCTATTATGACCTTATAAACAAAAGAAATGTTATGTTTTGGGGACCGTAAATTAACATAATAAGGAGGTAATATTATAAATTACATAAATTTGCTAGAGCTTAGAGCTCTTTGAGAAGTATATTTTTCATGCAGCTGTGACCATTGCAAACGTGTTGTGTTCACTAATCAACATTTTGGGTGTTGATTCTCAGAACTAAAACTTACTTTTTTCCACATACTGAATGCTCAATGTATTTTTTTTCTGGAAAAAAAAAATGAACGCGCATCTATATACGCACATATACAGCATATTTTCTCTTTTGTGTTAGCAAGTCACAGGTAATATCAGAGATTGCTCATCTATTTGGAAGGGTACTAGTGTGCTTTTGCATTACAGCTTTCAGAATTCAAGACTATATTTCAACTTCAGGCTAGTGCCAGAGATAAACTGTGCACCTGTGTGTCGTATTCAAAGTAAAAAGCACTGCCAAGACCCAGAGTTACCAGGAAAGAGGTGTGGGAGCAACTTGTTATCATTTAGCCCAGGTAAAGAAGTTTTCCTGGTCCCTGGCTGACCCTTGGCTTTTCAATGCCTTTTACAAATATCCTGGATCAAGGAACACTGTGCATAAAAAATATAAACCAGTTCTTCCCAAAGCTAAAGTATATATGACAGAGCTTACTCATCAGACATCCACCCACATTAAAGCATCTGTGAGGCTCCAACCCATGTTGCTCATGAAGACATAGTCACAATGGAGTGGTATCGTATCTGAGTTAAAAAGCATTGCTGACCCTGCTGGCTCTGCTCAGACCAGTTCAAGTACTTCTGTTACTATGGCACAATTTATTCATAACACACCCACAGATAATGTGATTTTGTAGTACAAAACCACAGAGCATCGCTAAAATTTAGAAGTAAACAGCAAATACTGAGGTAAATTTGATGTAACTGGCAAATAAAAAGCAGATCTCTTTCACTGATGATGTGTTTCAGCAATATCTTCCCACAGAGAGCATGTACTCAAATTTACCATGTTATACCCCTGTAATGATAGGCCTGAATTCATCCCACCTAAGCACAAACACTCAACAAAGTCAATGGTCTAGATCAATGGTCTAGAAGCACAATCTTCTGACATTACTGGAGAAAGGACGTGCATCTCCAAGAGGCAATCGACCCACTCAGAATCAGTGGAAGCTCTGTACTACACACAGACAAAGCAAGAGACGCACAATCTCACAGAGTTTACCATCTACCTAGGCAGGAAACAAATATGGGAAAGGGTAATATGAGGGTGAAGCAAGTTAGCCTAAGGCATATAGTAGCTCAGATGTTGGTAGAACTACCGCTCCTCTTGTGAATCCTAATTCAATGCCACAGGCAATATTATCTTAAACAAAGACAACAGAAAATAATGCTTTTGAACATCTTAAAAGAATAGTGTTGTAATCAGAGACAAAACAAAACAAAAAGGTTTAATTTTATTATTTAGTTGTTGTCAATTATTTGAATTTTTTTACCTTCTCATATTCTATCTTATCTAGGTGGTATTACTCTGAAGAAAACTTCTAGCTTCAGTCGGAAATCATTAGTTAATCTTTAGTAGCAATTGTGCACTCTTGTCTTTTTCTTAATAAACAAGATAGTCTAGCATTGTTTTCAGTAATATTTTGGTCTGAACAGTTCCTGTATTAGGCTTCCTAACACTGACAATATGAGGAAAATGTTGAGAATCTCTTTTCAGTAAAATCTGGGTAAAGCATTAATATTGGAAACATACATAGAGTCAATATAGATTTAACTATTATGGAATTAAGTATTTCTGGAAACCAACACTCTAATATTGGAGCCTAATATATTCTTAAAGCTGTCATAAGAACATGGTCCTATTTTTATAAAAATAAATTTACAGAAGTTTTCTATCCTGAATAATGCTGTATTTTGTTCATTCTCATATCTCTTAGTTTTTGATGGAAATTACCTTATTTCTCCCACATGTTCTTCTAAAAGTTTCTGATCAACTTGCCATGTAATACCTTACCATATGTCAACTTCAATTTCTTTTGTTACCTAGCTGTCTTCATTACTCTTATGGGACAGATCTAGTGTTCATTCATCTTGTGTAAGTTTTCTGCAGTGACTCCAGAGTGACTAGCCACTTAACAAACCTAAAAGGTTTTTTTTACTTTCTCTGATTTGTTTCAAATTTTCTAAAGTCCTTCACAGAAAACTACTTTGAGTGCAGTGTACTGCTGACCTACTAGGAGTAAAATTCAACTTTAGACATTTGGAATGCAACAAAGGATAAATGACTGAAACCAAAATATCTTCATATTTTTGTTTTCTGTTCCCAGAATACTACACAACGGAAGGAAAAACCCAGTTTTAAAATTTATAACTGTGAATAAAAACAAATCACAAAGAAAGATACTCAAAATTTGTCCAGATACCAAACTGTTTGAGAAACCAACTTTCAGATGATAGTTCTGAGCCTCCCTTCCTTAATGCTACTTATATTCAGCTTCTATAAATGTAATTCAGTCCCTGCCCAAACCATTTGAAAACAATCACTGAGAAACTATGAAGAAAATCTTGTATAATGTTCAGATAATACAGAACACAAACTACGAAGTGTCCAGTCAAGATTTTCAGTCAGTAAACAGCTCTGTTTCATAGCATCTTATTAAGATCAGCCACCGTACTAGGAAAAGGTTTTATTCTCATTTTGCTTCCACAGTTTAAAGTCAGCTATAATTAACCTTTTTGTAAGTCTATAGACCTCTGGGGGATAAAGGAAGGTGCAGCTTCATCCCCTTTACAAAAATATTACACAGGTTTACAGAGCTGAGGATCTGGTCTTATACAAAGCAATGCTAATACAAGAAAAAAAAAATTCAACATTTTAGTTTCTCATGTTCTCAGTGGTTTTACATGGGAAAAGAAACCACTGGGAAGAAAATAGCTTTTCTGAGATATTTTGGACTATGGAAGAAAAGCAGAAAAATAATGAAATTTGCTTATATTTTGAACAATTTTCTCAGTATAGTACTTTCAAATTTTGGTCTTTACACAGTGTAAATCAACATATAATTCTATAAAATTCTAGTAAATTATCCACTCTCTCCATTTAAATCTGAGGCACTTTAGTAAATGTCAGTCTAGATGCAGATAAATTAAATCTGTTATTCATGTACAATCATCTGCACAAGTATAGCTTGTTAAAAGGTGATTTAGGTTATGGTTTTTATAAGCACACTGATTTTATCTGGAATTAATCAAGTAAATAAATAAATTTACCAAATGGTGAACAAAGCTCTGTGTGCATTTGACTTGTAAATACATCTGTAAAATATTTTATTAACAGCAGGTGGCAACCTTTGAAAATTGGACTGCAGCAGCATGGTTTTACTTTTATATACACAAATGTTAATTATTTCAAGAATGGTTTTATAAGCAGAAGCTGGTTCACCTGAACGTCTACTTATTAAGAAGGCTCATATTAACCTTCTTTTAGTGTTGTGGTTTTATAGAGAAAGTCTGCATTACCTATGGAAATTACAGTTTCTTTAGGAATTCAACACAAATTCTGTTTTGTACTGCTTTTCAAATAATGAAAGTTTTATTAAAATTAAAGACATCATTTAAAAACCAAGTTAAATTTGGTTAACTTCTACAGTATAGCGTTTTAACTTTATAACTACAAATAGTCTTTTTGTTGTTCTTCAAATGCAATGTGATTTGTTGTTCTACTGTATTGAAAATACCTTGAAAACTGTTCTTTGATGGCTATCAAGGGATAAACATGCTGTCCACGAAAATATGGGGTTGATAACATAAAATTCACATCTGATATATTTCTCATTTCCTGACCCAACACATCTCTGCCGTTTAAGCAAAATGTCCAGAAGTCAAATCGCAAGATTGATTTTTTGCTGCTTCTTGGTTTGCAGTTCAGATCACATAATTTCCCAAGTGAACAGCTAGAACATCTTACCCTACTTACACCTTATTTTGTTATCTTTCACCTATCCAACAATGCCTTCTTTTACTTTAGGACAATGTGTCTTGACCGATAAATATTACTTGATTCACCAGTTATTCTTCTTTATTCACCATTTTTTAAGAAGCTCAAAACTACACTTTTATTAGCTTTCACTGAGAAAGACTTAAATCTGTTGGGAGAGCAAAGAAAAAGTGCTGCAAAGTAATATATTTAAGCATTATATTAAAACAGGAAAGATGTGCCTTTTAAAATTACTTTCCTTTTTAGAAAATGTTGCTCATGTATTCATTCATTCTCTACAGTATGGTAAGGCAGACTTCTTCCCCTGTTTTTACTGCAGTAGAATTTATCCCAAATGTGTTACAAAGATGTCACTCGTACATTGGATAACAGGAATTCCATGATTTACAAAAACAGTTCTGGTATTCTCAGAAATAGTGCATTCAAAGAGAATTTCTGTAGCAAACCTTTGGCATTCCAAATACTATAGGTATTCCTAGGAAATAAAATATTTTTGATAAGTTTTTTACTATGGTACTGTGCTTTACTTAAAACGTGATGCAGTGCTCATATATCCAATTGGGCTAATTTTACACCTAGCTAGATAAACACTACCGAGAAAAACATCAGTGACTTGTCTAAAGCAAGACCAGATATGGCTCTTTACAGCTATTGCTCTGTGGACATTGATCTTGCCTTTCCTCAAGATATTCATTAAAGTAAGCCATACTGTAGTGTAAATAATAACAGCAATTATATTTTCATCTCACCAGGACACCTCTGTTCACTGCACCGTCTAACTTCCTCTCCAGTTCCTTCACACTGTTGCCCAGTCACAGCAGCACCTTGACAGATCCTTATCCGCCTCTCCCAGCCACCATCACAGGATTTGGAACAGCCACTCCAATGGCCCCACTGGTTCCACTGGCCATTTGCTGTTTGGAAAAATATAATTCCAAATTATATTTTGGTGACAGGATTAAAGTCATAAAGAAGAATATATAAGTTGTTCTTTACTTGGGTAAGAAAAGAAAGCCCCTCCAGATATAACTAACAGTGATGGAAGTGGTACATGTGGGCTCATGGAAGATGAGGAAGCCTATACTGGTCTCTTAAATATGGGATTGTTGTCTAAATGACTGGCATCTCGACACAGACTAAAAAGAACTGACACACATTAATTTTCACTTGGTCTGCAAAATTGACATTCATCTTTCTTTTTATTTTACTTGTATACTGCTTTTGTACAGTAATGATACACATTTACAATGTGCATAAGTACCTTTAAAAAACTAAATAAAACCATTTTTGAACGTGATATTTTAAGATCTTGATTTTTACATGCTACGACAGAGAAAATGAGGTTTAAAGGTAAGTACATACATAATGTACACAACATGAAAGGCTGCTTTAGTACTGTCAGAACATCATGAAGTAGTCTCAGCGCAAAAGCAAGTCGGTTCATATACATTCACTTTCATAAAAAACTTAAGTTTTTTAGGCTTCAAACTACTGAATGTCCTTTAAACAGCAATAAAACCATAAAGCAGCGTGTGCAGCCTGTCATGTAGCCTTTCAAGGTGCATTCTTTAGCTTTTCACCTCATCAAATAAATAAGAATGAGGACCCGGGCCTCAGAGAATCACAACAGAATAGTTAGGGTTGTAAGGGACCTCTGGAGATCATTTAGTCTCCCAACTCCCTGGCAAGGCAGGGTCACCTAGAGCAAGTTACACTGGAACATGTCCAGGTGGGTTTTGAATGTCTCCAGAGAGGGAGACTCTGCGACCTCCCTGTGCAGCCTGTTCCTGTGCTCTGCCACCCTCAACATAAAGAAGTTCTTCCTCGTGTTGAGGTGAAACTTCTTGTGTTTCAGTTTATGACTTCCTGAGTTCTAGCCTCCCTCTGGGGGTGCCTGCTCTGCCCCCTGCAGCCCACCGAGCCAAGCCTGCCATGTGCCCTCTGTCCTGCGCTGGACCCACTCGGTACTCACCCGTGCACTCGGGGTTGTAGCACTCCCGGCTCTCGGCCCAGGGCCCTCGGCACTCGGAGCCGCCGTGGGCTGCTGCTGTGCACTGCCGGCTGCGCTGCTGGGTGCCATTGGAGCAGGTCACTGAGCACTGGCTCCACGAGCTCCACTCCTGCCACTGTCCGTCCACTGCCACCGTGGGCACAAAAGAGATGGACATAGCAGAGTTACCAGGCAGGTGATCACAGCCCCTCAGGCTGGGCCCAGCCTGGTTTCTTACAGCAATCAAATACAGAGGCTGACATTATGAGCTGCTTTAAAATAATTTAAAACTGTTTTCCTTTTTCTTCAAGTAAAGAGTGTTCCCTTTCCTCTAATTGTACACTAATACAACAAAGGATAAATAATGATTTTGGTCACATACATTTTGAAGGGACTTATTAAAAAGAAGGTCTTATAAAAAAGACTCGTCTTTTTAGGCAAAAGTGAGGGCTGGTCTTGTATGACGTAAACTCTGAGCCCTTCGAAGTGATTTATTAGAGTTGCAGTGATAGTTCAGATGAGTCAGCTTATAAGATTATTGGTCCTGACCATGAAACTGGATGCCTTTATTGAATAGGAAAAGGAAAACGGGAGTTACCACTTTGCCCCACAGACAGTCTCTCTTCTATATACTTACAATATTGAATATACTTTTATTATTCATCCTCCCTGTAAGGTAAACGATCTTAGGTCTTCAACATGCTTTTGAGGAAAATGTAGGACAGAAACAGTCTGCCTTCCTTATTGGGTCTGCTGTTGTGTTTGCATATCGTGCAATCTTCTTTCCGAATTTGGTAAATTAAATGTCTAAACAATATGGATATGATGATCAGTTCTGTATTTAGTAATTTGTATTAGCCGGTGCATTTGAGTGTGGATGCATAGTCTTCTGAATAAAGGTTAATGACTGTTATTTTTACTTTTGTATAACAGACAGCTTCTTGGGGTAAATAACATTAAAAACCAAGATAATAAAAAATGTATCCCAATTAAGATTCCATACAAATGAAAAAATTATATGGTTTATAATACATAATAGGACTAGACAGCATGTTTGAAACAGGTAAGCATTATGGGATGATTTATGATTAATTGCGCTAATTCAGAATCCAGCATCCATATATACTTCAGCAATCATCAGTTCCTTATTGCCCTTGCAGTTACCCAATATAAACTCAAAATGTAGGTTTTAATACAATTTTTATTAATACTCGTCCTTGAAAACCTAGTTTTAAAACTACTAGTGCTATAAAAGCACCACTGCCGAAAATGAGGAACTTCACTTGCCAATTCCTGTTTTCAGGGTTCCTCTAAGGGAGGGTTGGAATAGCACCTCCCTAAGTTGGTGTTAATAAGTAAATAGGAAGCAGAATCTTTAAGTTAGTTTTTAAACATACAGTTCTGTATGAGTGCACTACTCTTCAGTGAAGTATGGAGGTGAACTATTTTACTATTGTCAAACATGAACCATAGAACATTTCAAAGATACTATCTGTATCTCTAATGCCAAGAATCTCAGCCAAGTGAACTGGAGAGTTTTTGAGGCTTTCCCCTAAAGTCCTATATTAAATATTCTATGTAATGCCTTATTGTGAACCACTTATCCATAAGATGCTTCCGAAGCTATGAAGTTGCTCTCTGATAATTTATTCTGCAGAAAATGGAAATTTTCCCAATCATGGAAGCTAGTTCCACTCATTAATCATAAAAGCTTTATGTGAAGAGGAAAACATTGTGGAAATTACATTTCAATGCATCTTCAGTTTTATTCATGGCTATATACTATTATTTAGGGCAGGAAAGATCGAATCAATTATTATACTGTCTTTGGAGAAAACTCACTCTGTGGTTTCTCATATATACTTCATACATCTCCCTTTATCTTTAGGAGCAAATAGCATATGAGTTTTCTGTTTTAGAAATACCATTAAAAATAAACAATTCAAGATGAAGATTCCCTTATAAAGTTGAACATGTAAATTGCAGCAAATCTTAACATTGAGAAAAGATTTTAAATGTAACAGTATGCAACTTCCTCTGAAAGTCATTCAGGTACAAATAACTGTTCAAAATCCAGAATTCTCAAATAATTCTTTATTTTGGTTAGTCGTAATATCTTTTGTGTTTCTTTGTAATACTGAAGTGAACGCATTAATTTCTTCTGTTTAATTTGTCATTTTTCTTGTTGACAACTCTGCTTCATTCTCCTATATCATGTTAGTTTGGTGTACATACATGTAAAATTGCACAGCTGCCAATTTGGCCAAAAACTGGATTAATTCAAAATTTTTGCAGCTGCATTCAATGTTAAGACTTTTTCACATATTTTGTCCTAAAGTTGGAGTATGCTGACCAGAAGAAAACCAAGGTTCAGCTTTCATAAAAGTCAATGAAATTTAGTTTTTATTCTGTGAGGCACTAAGTTCCATTTTTTTCCTTCATTTCCGTTTTTAAATCATTAAACAACCCTTTGCTAATGAAATGCCCATCAATTTTTTCCAGGAAGAGTGTTGGTCATGGAGAATCTATTTTCAGCAGTGTTGTAAACTGTGGATATTCAACAAATCCACTATATGGGCAACCTTCACACTGTCAGGCAGAACTCATGAAAGAAATTTCTCACATTACCGTACTTGACACTTTTTTAATACCCAAGTATTACAATCAGTTCAATAACTGTAAGTTATTATTTTATATATTATATTATAAAAGATACTAGAGAGTGTCCAAAGGAGGAGCTTGAGGGGAAGCCTCAAGGTTGGCGAGTGGCTGAGGTCACTTGGTCTGTTCAGCCTGGAGAAGAGGAGACTGAGGGGGGACCTCATTGCAGTTACAACTTCCTCGTTAGGGGAAGAGGAGGGGCAGGCACTGATCTCTTCTCTGAGGTGACCAGAGACACGATCCAAGGGAATGGCCTGAAGTTGAGTCAGTGGAGGCTTAGCTTGGATATAAGAAAAAGGGTCTTCACCCAGAGGGTGGTTGGGCACTGGAACATGTTCCCCAGGCAAGTGGTCACAGCACCAAGCCTGACAGAGTTCAAGAAGCATTTGGACAATTCTCTCAGGCACATGGTGTGACACTTGGGGATGGTCCTGTGGGCTAAGGGTTGGACTTGATGATCCTTTTGGGTCCCTTCCAACTCAGCATTTTCTGTTAATTTGTGGTTCTGTGATTATTATAAATAACTTCTTTATGCTTATCAAACTTTTTGTAATACTCAGGTATTATATACACATATATATATGTACACATACATTTAGAAAAATTAAGTCTAAACTAATTATAACCCGTAGACAAAAAAGGTAAAAATCAATTTTGAAAGAATATATGATTTTTTTTAGTTAGTTTCAGTTTTAGTGGGTGGAAGGTTTAACATGAAGCCCATGCATTTTTTATTTGCTTAGTGATAGTTTTTGAAATTACAGTACACTTCTAAGCAAACAATTCAAACAGATACGGTGGACACAAACTGTGTGACCTCTAAATATTTCCCTTTAAGCCACACTCAGGAAGTTGTTTGCCTTTTGGTTCTCCAAGACCCATCCTGAAATCAAGATTTCCTACACAAGATACTGTGCCTTACAGAGACAGTACCTCAAAGAAATGAAAAATTGTTTGCTTCTGTAGTATGTTGAACAGAACAACCATCCTGATTATCTACTTTAATCCCAGTCACAATTATGAACAATATTATCCAACTACTCACTTTGGACAATGTGGGGTTTTTTCTTATGTGCAAAGAGCTATGAAAAAAATGACAAACAACCCACATAAAATGCACTGTAACAAAGCAGAGAGTTGCTATATGAGCTCACCAGGACAGAGTGCAATATTGCAAGGTTTGTGTTGTGTTTCAGGTCCATCACATGATCTTCCCCCATACTGGGGAGGTATACATGACCTTGTCCTAGTTCTTTGGCCTCGACCACATGTGAATGAACACAAACTCCAAGGTGACCATTCCTCCCAAACGCCATGTACTGCAATAAACCAGACAGATTTTAACCAGAAACAGACAAACAAGTAACAGAAGGATTTGAAAATAAACAAGATCAATATTTTAAATGGGAATTATTTTTCCAACTTCAAGAAAATCAGTACATAGGTAATCTTTACCATTGGAAAATAAATACTTTAAAAAAGTTAGTTAATTTAAAAGGCATATTTTCTCAAAAATATATTTGACTTTGAAACATTATTTCTAATCTTTAAACTAATCTCACTCCCACAGTTTCTGTTCTTTCACACTTTTAAGAAAGACGACTTCCCTTTTCAATAGTTATGACATCTTCGATGCCTGATTTGACATGTTTAATAGCCCTGATTTTCAGGAGGTTAGTCTTTGTGAAAATCAGGCATATGCTTTCTGCAACAGGCCAACTCTAAAAACTATAAGCAATCAAAATTAAGCTTTCTTTTGAAATTATAGGAATTATCACATAATTTATTACTGTGTCCCCATCATAAATTTGGGCAGTCATCTTACAATTTTTTCAGTTGTTTAAATTCTGGTGGAAATATGGCAGCGCATGTGTTTGATTATATTCCTCAAAAATTCCAAGACCACATCCTCAAAAAAAGATATGTGCCATTTCCTTACATGAACATATTAATTGATTTAACAGACACAGTAATACATATATCACTCTTAGAAAAATGTTCACTCAACAAACTTAAGATACCTTCAGAGTACACAATAAATTGCAAACATATACCAATATTTTTATATACAAATATTTTATAAAATAAATATGAATCTTTCTCTCCCTTAAGTATTTTCAACTGTAGGAGAAATATACAATATCCATGTGAGCTTACATACCATATGCAATCCCTTGACATAAAAAATTGGAGTTAACAGTCTCAGAAAGTTCTCTATTATACTAGAGTTAAGCACGCACTTGTAAAACAATTCCTTACATGCACTGGTAAGACAGTTCTCTATAAACTGAAAAATACTGCAAAAAAAAATTCACAACATTACAGAAGAAATAGATTTTGTGGTTTGTCCTCACTTTTTTTCATCACTGTGAAAGAACTTCTCATATATATCTTTCCTTTGCCCTGAAGGCACATATCACCTGCCCAGTTTCTACAAATACAACCCTTTTCTTGTAAGGATCAGAATAACATTTCCTGAGGTGAAATTCAGTTACAAGGCTGCAGAAGGACATTCAGCTCCCTGCCATATTATCACAAATTCATCAGTAAGATCAAGGGGAATTCTGCAAGTAGGTAACTTCTACTGCCTTTCATTAAAAGTAAGAAAAATTGTCATTTCAGATGCTATGTTGAGATAAAAAGTTTGTTAGCTAACTTCTGAGAAATTGTACCTGACAGAAAATGTCAAGCTTTATTCAGGGAAGATTTTAACCCACTGAATAACAGCTCAATCGATGAAAGGTTTTTAGTTGGCCACGTACAAGTAGTCAAAAAGAACCATGTCCTACATGGCAGTCCTTATTAAAATTATCTTATTCCAAATATCACATACATCTGCATTATATTAAAAAAAAAAAAAAAACACAAACCCAAACCCAAAAAACTGAGGAAGAGTCCAAATTAATGTAAAAGGGACAGATTTTGGTCTAATTAGTTTAGAAACCTTGATTAACTGTGACATTTTGGTCAAAACCAGAAAGCCTAGCTCTTCTAAAACTAGTAAATTGATGACTATACTTGCATGTAACCTTTTAAGTTTCACCTGTTCTCAACAGGCACTATACTTTGACAGCTATTCTCAATTTTTATCGTATGTGAAAAATGAATGAGAAACTAATTTATCAGACCAGATTCCAAACAGTAGCCAGTAATAATAATTATATAATTTCATCTCCTGATACCACAAGGGTTAATTAAGATGTTCAGATGCAAAAAGAATTTCAAAAAGCATTCAACTTAGCAAAACAAAATTAATCCAAATTATAAAAAGATTATTCTCTAGAAAAATGCTAATTTAGAAAGGTCTTGATGCTATGTGGACACAGGGTGAGGTTTTCCAGAGTACGCATAAGTTAAAGTGTATTGATTAATTTGGAATTTGGATTTTATACTGTCAAAATATTCTAAGGTAGTTATCTTTATTTAAAAACTACAAAGAAAGTGCTGAGGTGCTCCTTAAAGATACTGTCTTAACTCAAAAGGTTTATATTTCTTCTGGCAAGAGTGACTACATATTAGCAGCAGCACAGAATAATTCTTTCATGATTCTGGATCTGAACATTAGACAAAACATTTTGTCCACTTTAGGCGGACTCAAACTTAAAGCAACCTCTGTCTGTTTGTGGTTTAAATGATCCAAAATCATCTTCCATGACAAATTTTAGCTCATTGATTAAAAATTTCACAGTACCTCTTGCATGTATAGACTTGTATATCTGAAACTAGTAGACAAATAATAAAGTCAAGGATGGAAAAGGCATAACACCAAAAAACAACCAATGTCAGCAAACAAATATCAATGAGAATTAATATGTTCAGTGCATTACAGGAGTGCTCAGTATTATCCAGATCAGCTTTAAAAGAACATATTAATTTAAAATTTCTTACCCCTAAATTTTTTGATATTTCATTTACTTCTTTCTTATTTTCTAAATGAAAAAACCCCTATAACATCTGAAGAATTACAGCCAGATGAGCTATGCCAAATTACACCAGATGGAGAGTTGGCCCACAGAGGAGTTACTGTTTTCTATAACACAGTTTCAGATGCAAGATTCATTATCTGGGACAAAAATATTCAGATTATTGCCAACTTATCTGTCAAAAACATTGCTAGCACAACGAGTTTGGATTACTGCAGAGCATCTTTCCCTCTCTCTGCCACTCTGTGAACCTAATCATGTTGAAGTGAACACCCACAGTGTTCACAATATGCAACTGCTGTGAAGTGGGAGGAGGCGTGAGGCCATGCTGGCCTTCATCCCACAAGCATATTTTGGAAAATTTTTATTGGGCTTTAAATGCTATTTATTATTCAACTTTAAACTGAACAGACACTGAAAAGTTGTTATGGCCATTGATGTTTCATTGTAAGTAGTACTGGTCCAGTACTGTTTAGTATCTTCATCAATGACATAAACAGTGTGATTGAGTGCACGCTCAGCAAGTTTGCAGACAACGAGTGGTGCGGTTAATAAACCTGAGGGATGCGATACTACTCAGAGGGATATGGATAAGCTCGAGAAGTGGGCCCATGTGAACACTATGAGGTTCAACAAGATCCTGCATACAGCTTAGGGCAACCCAGTATCAATACAGGATGTGAGATAAAAGGATTGAGAGCAGTCCTGTGAAGAAGGACTTCGGGGTGCTTTGTGAATGAGAGGTTGGACCTGAGCCAGTAATGTGCACTTGCAGTCCAGAAAGCCAGTCGTATCCTGGGCTGCACCAAAAGAAGTGTGGTCAGCCGGACGAGGGATGGGATTCTGTCCCTTTACTCCACTCTGGCGAGACCCCACCTGGACTGCTGTGTCCATCTCTGGAGCCCTCAGCACAGGTTGGAGCAGGTCCAGAGCATTACCACAAAGCAGATCAGAGTGATGGAATACCTCTCCTATGAGAACAGATTAAAAGAGGGATTGTTGGGACTGCAAAAGAGAAGGCTCCGTGAAGACATTACTGTGGCGTGCCAGTACTTAAAGGGGGCCTCTAAGAAAGATGGGGACAAGCTTTATGATGGGTCTTGTTGCACTAGGAAAAGGGAAAGAAAAAATTACCAGCCAAAATAGAGCCTTTGAGTACGCAAATGTTTGAAATGGTTTAAGATATTCCTGCTCCTGCCATATCTTGCTTTACCCATAAGCCTGAAAATGCTGAGCTTCAGTTAAATTTTGCTGTAATAAGTCTTGAAGGCAATGGAAAAGGAGAAATAGAAACTGAGATGACCTGCAGACATGGAAATTCCATGTTCTTTCCTCTTGAAGTTTTAGGTGTGTTAGAAATTATTCACTAACTGAAATGATACAGCAGCATTGCAGTACTGGATCCTGAGGTGTCTTCACTCTCGAAAGAACCAGTGGCAACAGAGGTTAACCTGAGCTATGTTTTGTTGCCTTCTATGTTGCACTTCTCTAGAATAGTATTGGTCTGGAATAAATATGAATAAACCAAAAATTATGTAAATAGTGGTTCCTTCATTATTTCACTTGAATTATCAGGAATACTATTTTGAAATTTAAAGTTCTATTTTGATATATACATATGTATATGTGTGTGTGTGCATGTGTGTGTGTGTGTGTGAAGCTGGTGAATCTCATTTTCAAAATTTTCCAGGACATTGAGATACAGAGAGATGTATTCCCTAACATCCCAGTGAGTATCTTGGACATCATATATAATATGTAAAGTGTATATAAAGGAAATAGAAAAAAATAGTCTGGAAGCTCTGCAATAGCGTTTGCAAGTTTAATAGGTTCCTTTGAAGCCTGTGAATAGATGCTTGAAGTATAGTACAACAGGCCATTCTGCATACTTTTTTATGTTGAAGGGACAATTTTTGACTAGGAAACATTATTCTAGCTCTCACAATGCCTCCCACCCTTTTACTAATCATTTTGCCAAATGTCTGTTTTAAATACACTAGTGTATAAACTAGGTGGTTTTTTATGCATGGACCAGGGATAATCCTAAACTATGCAACTCTCTGAGTCAGGATACAGAATAGAATGAGGACAGAGGATATTTAGGCTAATAATTAAAGGGATGTTTGAAAACTTAATGGAGATGTGACTAGGAAAAGCACATTTCTAAATTGCTAATCTTGCACACTGTCACAGAGTAGTGACCCTGTAGTCAGACACAGAACACCATAATTTAATAAGGTTATTGTAACTGTGTGAGACAAAATGCAAAATTAAGCCCAGAAGACTAATTATTTAGAAAAGGTAACTCAAGATACATCAAGATTATCAGAATCAGCTGTGGTGAACTGAAAAGGAAAATATCTTGTCAGTACAGACAGTAAGAACTGGTAACCATTGCTAATACTGGGCATCTGGAAACAAAAGCCATACCCTGAAGTGGGAGCATGTAAGAAAAAAGCTCCTTTGTGACCTGAGAAATATGGAACAATCCTTTTGGGTGAGCATTGTTTAGAAGTTTGCTTGACAACGTGATTTTTAAGAATTAACTTTTTTCCGGTTTACTTTGACAATGAAGATTGTCAATTTTGAAAATTAACCACCTTTCCTCTTCTTATTTAATATTAATAAGCAAGAAAGCAGGCAGAACTATCTCTCTTTGTGAGACCTGGAATGTGTGTTTTCATGTTCATTCTTCACCTAGTTTCAAATAAATCTTTAAATCTATCTTTGATTTTTTGCAATGTTTGCTCTTTTCTTTTAGAGATCTCTTCTTTCACTTCTCATTTTTGTACTATCAGGTTGAGAGTTCTTTTGCAATACATCCCATCTGTGGCACACTCTAAGCTAGCTTAACCATTTTAGAAATAGCTCCCATTTTTGTATGGAAACAATTCAGGTGTTAAAATTCAGCTCTAGGTAGGCATTTCTACTCTGAAATATTAGAAAAGCTCATGTGAATTGCTTGTCTTAAAAGATTGTCTCTAGATAAACCATGACTCTAATAAGAACCACTCTCGGCACCTAATGCCTTTCTACCATGTTTAAGTTGCTTTCCATTACAGAGGTACCCTAAATGCTTATAATGCTGATACAAAACCTCTGATGGGATCACATATGCCCTTTCCATTGGATATTTTTCAACACAAAGTAACACCATAAGAGTTTGATTCTACATATAACTACTAATTGAGATAGAGTCCAGGGGTTCTCTGACAGTTTAGTTTACTTAAAAAATGGAGTGAGTTTCCCCAGAAGTTGAAGATAGCTCACCACCCTGTTGGGATCAAATGTTACTGGGACCTGAGGAATTTGTACATGGAGGGTGGAATATTTTTTTTGCATTTCAGTCACAGCAGAGGAAAATTAATGTAGTCATGGGGCACATGCCTTCGCTTGTTTCCCATCACAGATTAATCAGATCCCCAGGTAAAGTCTAAAGAAAGATGTGCCCTTTCTGCAACGAATCTGTACACGCCTGTCTCTTCTCCTTAGTGTATAACTACTGCTGAACTCCAACTATGTCCAGATCTCTTGGAAAAAAGGAGCAGGAAAACTGTGATGCAAGATACTGATGACCTTTACCACGTGTCAGATGTAAGAGAGTTACTTTTGTCTGATCTTTTTTCCTTTGATGGGTAGCTGCTGCCCTTTCTTGCCAGAACAATGTAAAGGGAAGTCCATGAAAATATAACTGCAGTGAACATTGTCTGGCTCATTGCCTAGAAGACAGTATTCTAAATGACAAAATTACACAATGGTGTCAAATAATATATGTTAACTTAACCCACTCTTAATTAGACTCTGCTTCTTAATGTACTGATGATCTGAATCTCTTCCCTAGTTTGTCTTTTGTACTCAAACTACCTTCTCTTTTCTGAATGAAAATGAAAGATTATAGACTTTTTGAAAAAATCTGAAACTGTCAGAAAAAAGGGGCTCTTGTTGCATATCTTGAATGTTCTGAAAGTAAAAATAACAACCTACATGAAAAAATTTCACAGCTGAATAGAATTACAATTTTCTGCTTTAATTGAAATGCCCTTATGAAATCCATATTAATAATAAAAAAATTATATAGTTTCAAATTCTTATCATTATACAGTTAAAAAACATCCACAATTTTATTTATTGGCTGCTAACACTACCTGGACAGAGGGCAGTGTTATTGCAAACCCTTGATTCTCTTAAAGGGCCGCTGCAGTGTGTCCCGTAAGGTGATACACAAGTTCTGGTTCGCACCTGCGACCCTTGACCACAAGTAACTGAACACGTACTCCACTGGGCCCACTCTTCAACACCAGATTCACCTGTATGCAAGACAACAAACAAACATGAATATAGACATAAGTATTAATGAGACAACTTTTTTTTCTGAAGCTCATTATTATCTGCTCTTACAAATCAACGAAAAAAGTAACGCACCAAAATAAATATTTAAAAATTCATGGAGTAAAGCAGCTGTGAAAATGTGCAATGAATAGAAAACAAAGACACCTACAGTGCTGCAGTCACATAATGCCTGTCAGAGGGGAACACTTTGATCTTTTGGCATTACTTACAACTCTATGAGAATTACTGCCCTTCAACACTTCAGAAACACTGCCCTCAGGATGCTAAAAGAACATAGACAACTCTTTTTATATAATAGCAAAGGATTTATCTTTGAAATTTTATCACTCTAGAATTAATTCTTGGTAACAACTTAAGGAACCCTAACACTAAGGGAATTTCAATGAAAGAACCCCCAAACAAACCAACCCCCTAATGTCTAAAATTTTCTTCAGTGGAGGAGAGTCATCTAGCATCTGAAAGAAGTTCCCTGGCAAAGATATAAATTTTAACCTGAACTGTGGGATGGTAACTTTGGTTTGATCTTTTGCTGCACAGATCTACTCCTTGCTTTCAACCTACAGGTGTGCTAAATTCTTGAGTGTGCTGGATCTCACTACTGCATAGTACATACCACTATGTTCAAATTACCAGATGTGACTTATTAATACTGTATATTAGAAAGGAGGAAATGTGTTCATTGTTGAGAGATAGCACATTACATAATTTTTATTTTTTGAAAGAAAGTAATGCATAAAGTCTTCTTGCATGGATGCTTGGGAAAGAATGCTTAAATTTAATTTCCATGAACAGCTATACACACAATTCCTTTTCCAAAGGAAATAATGTTCAGAAAACTAGATCCCTTGAGTATTCTCAGAAAGCAAATGCAAAAATAATGTGAATATACCTCACTGAACAATTTGAGTAAATAATTGTGCATTGATGTTTAGCTTTTTCCACTAAAAATCATCATGTGAAATGGCATGCTGAAGTCTCTATTGATTTTTAAATGTATGTCCTTTTTTTAACAAGTGGGATTTTCTGTTTTAAAATCCATAGTGTGATACGATCTGCAGACTTGAACAGCTTGCTTAAAATTTTAGTTATCTCAATACACCTCCAGTCTTCCAAAAGTTGTGATACTGATCACAATTGAGAGATTGTCTGCAAACCAGGAAGATTCTGGTGCTATCTTCCAAGAACGCAGTAAATGACACACTATTTCTTGAAAATGTACTTTTGTAGCAAGAATCTGTGAATCTGCCAAAGCTCTCTTTTTTTGTTTGTTTAGTTTAGGTTTTTTTAGAGGTCAAGCATGAAACCTTTGCAAAATGCTTTCTCTGCTATACCTCTAAGAAGCAATCCTGAGGCTATTCAATGCTTTACAAAAAAAGTGCTTCTTATTCAGTAACAAGACAAAATGTTTTATAACTAGTACAAAAATACCCCGGCTTTTCATAAAATTGTGTGCAGTTCTAAAAATTTCTATAGACAAGGGCAATATTATGAGCTTTTTACACACAAAAATTCATCAGTGATTTTTGTAGTAATTTTCTTTGTTAGGGAAAAAATGAAAAAATAATCACTGATTATTGTTTTAATAGTTGCTCTAATATGAATTTAGAACTTTGATAAGGCTGTTACATGGCTTGGGTTCAGGTTAGAGGATATAACATGGTAAATAAATTTAATATGTGGGTGGACATTAAGAATTATAAAATATGCAATATAAGACCTATGTACATGGTAAAAAGACTTGTATTACTATGGGTTTCTAGGCTAATACTTTTTGTCTTTTCCTACTTTTTTGAAGTTTGACTTTGTCTTTGTTAAAATGGTTTAGATAAGAGGTCAAACAGCAGAAAAAGTCAAAACTATGTTTCTCAAGACATTCCTCATTATATAAAACAGTCATATATACTCAGTGTAAATTATCCAACACAGACATGGTGACACTGCATAGCTAACAAAATACAGAAATTAAGTATTAAAAATTTTTTTTGATATCTTAAAGTGATAAAAATGTTGCTCTTGACCCTTGAAATATGATGAAAAATAGCAGCAACACGATCCTAAGAAGTGTGACTGTATGGAGTGAATTTTGAAATAATAGTAACTATTAAAAGTTCTGAGGATATATGTACTGTCCATTCAAAAGAGCCATAAACTCTCAATATATTTTATCATATGTAAATGATACAATGCTTAAACATTTGCTGGAAGAAGGTCCTCCACAGTAACATGATGTACGGTGCAAAAACAGTGAAATGAAAAGAAAATAAAGAACCAATTTATCTCATCACCTGCTTTGCTTTCTTTTGTTCAATGCATTATGATATTTTGGTAATTTTTAGATTTTCAGAGTATTTTTGTACTGCTGTCAGTATGATTATTACTTATTTTGAAAGATTTAAAAGGAGGGAAATATCTTCACAGGCATATCATATCATAGTTAATTTACCATTTTTTAATTTAACCACATAAAGACTTTAATATTTTCTAGAGTAAACCTTGATTGACTGCATAACATGCTAATATATCTTCCATTGTTTGCTTTCTCTTTTTTCCATTTTTTTCTTTTCTGAAATGAAAATTTCAAAATGGCTACTTTTTATTTTCCTTCATTTTCTGTTATTTGAGAACTCTCACATTTTTATGTCTATCATATTAGATCTACAACCTCAAATTAGCTACTGGCAAGCTACCAAGCCCTTTTTCTCCCCTGCTGCTGGACATGTAAGAGGAAACATAACTTACTGTACGGAAGGTCTCATTGATCTGTGTGAAACTTACCTGCATTATACTCTCTAAATCCCATAACACCTAAGGGAAGGATCAGTCCAAACACATAAAAGGACAAATATAGAACAATAAATTATTCACACAAAATTTTTTAATAATTTTTTTGACTGCCTCATATCACTCCCCAAAACCAGCAAAATGCATGTTTTAATACCATATTTTAAACTCTTCCATTCCCAGTAAAACGTGGTGGATTAAGTACATGAAACTAATAGTATTAAATGCTTTTCATAAATCTTTTCCAGGATAGTTTTCTATTCCTCTCTCTCTGTCTTTTTAAATGATACAAACATTTTGGTGCACTTTCGCATCTGTATTATTATTACACAAAATAAAATATCAAACAGGCTCAAAATATAATACCTCATAAACTCAGTATTCATTTACTATTAGGACTTCTAGGTACATGGTAATTTAATGAGATACGTGTATTAGAAAAATAACCTTATGAATCAGTTTAGAAAGATATCACAGTACTTTTATTGCAAGAAAAATTAATGCATTAGAGGTGAAGAAAATATGCAATGATTACTACAAAGGAAAAAGAAAATGAAGAGATGAAAATTAGTATGTTCAAAAAGAGCACAGTATTACTTAAAATGTGTTAACCTACAACATGGAAAATATAGATTTCCTCAATGCTCATACATCTCACATGCTTTCAGAACAGGACCTTGAAAACCAAGCCTGTATAACGTTCATCTCCCACTCCACACACACAGTCTATCAGAAGGTGATAGTATAAGTAAGTGCTGTATTTATAATGCAGTTCTCTAGCACCCATAACAGATGCACTGCAATGCATGACTAGAAATCATCAGATACAAGTTTTAAGTGATATCATTAAACTTTTAGGGATTTATATGAGGAAATAAACCAGATAATTTTACTTATTTTTTGAGTAATTGCATGAATTCAGGAAGCAGCATAAAAGCAGAGGTGTTATTCTATGTAGTAAGCAACTAACATTCTATGTCATAGCTAGGTATGTGAGTAATCAGTTCTACTTCCCTGAACAAAAACTGCATAGAGAACTCTAGGCTCCCTTCTTCCACTACATTTTCCTACAGTAGTATCTGGGAGTTAGCCATAAAAGCAGTCCTATAGATTAACAGGAGGTAAACAGACTTCTAAATTCTAAGTTCTTTACCAAACAGATCTACACTGATTGGCTATACATGTATTTAGATTGCTTAATATATTGATTTCTGCAAATCTGTTAAGTAAAGCACCCTATTACTAAGGAAGTCAACATGCAATATAACTAGAAGCAATCATAGCTCTTTTACTGAAGTGCATAAAACCTGGAAGCATTATGTATGGCTGATGCAGGCATATATTCTAGGTTAGTAACTATGGAATATAGAGTAAGTTGTTTTAAATCCATACAAAAATATGGGGCACAAAATTGTCAACACAGCAACTTACTGGAATGGAGTGTGTAGGGTACCATTAAAGAGTTAGATTTTACCAACAGACAAAGGGGCTATTATCAATGTCAAAATGGGCAGTAGCTTTGGTGCATAAGAGCTTAATTCAACTCATCACTGAAATTTTATTATTGACCTCAAAGGCAGCTGTGGTAACTGTTGGTAAACAGGCTGGTTTGTTTTTTTTTTTTTTAATTACTTCAGGTTTCCAATACCATTTTGGTATCTTTAGATAAAGAAGATGAAGTTGCTCAAACAAAATTAGAAAATATGTTTTAGATGAAAAACTGTTAGATAATTTGCACATCCAATTAAAAACTACTTACGGCCAATTTCATTTAGCAATTATGAATCTGGAAACTAGAGAATAGAGCGTCGTGCTGGGCCAAAGATAGTAAATGCTGAATGCATGCACATTAAAGTCACCCCAGTAATTAATTAATTTGATAAATGCCTAAAGCTGGGATTAGACCTCAGTCTATTTATAAAGACATTCTGAAGCATGTTCTTATCATCTTTGAAAAAACGTTAATATGTCATAGTGAGCTGTCCTGTGTCTTGTACATGTGAGACTTCTTTTACTACCAAAGAAATTCATGCTTACATTAAACGATTCAGTATCCACATTCACAGTGCATGTTTTTGTATGATCTACCTAATTCTCAGCTACTTTATTTATGGACTTTAACTGGTGAAAAAAAAAATGATTCAAAAAAAGTATCAGCTTAGAAAACTGACAAATATGCAGCAAAAGATTATGGAAACATGCAGTGGTTTTGCTAAAATTAACAACAGTAAATAGAAAAATGTAACTGATGTATTACCAGTTTGTGCCATAAATTTAGCAGCATCAGCTTGTTCCTGAGGGACCCTTTTCTCATGAACAGATCGAGGTCGCTGACTTTTAATTGTATGATCTCCCATCATTCCAAATTCTAAAGACAGAATAAAGGTTTATGAAAGCTTGTGTGTAGACATTTCTCAAAAGTCACATACTGTCTCATGCAATATGTTCCTAAACATACCTGGAAGTTGCTGATAAGAGTCAGGCAAGTGATCATGGCAGTTAACATCAACTTAACTTTGCTACACTCAGCTTTTAATAAATACTTAAATTTATGTCTGCAGATTTTCCAATATGATTTTATTGTATGAACCAACATTCAATGCAGTGACACATACTAAAAATCAGCTGTATAACACAGGACAAAAACACTTATTCAAATGCAGACATTTTATAATTGTATCTTGAATCAGTGCAAACCACACCAGAAAATGACTGTGACAGTGATAGACATTGCTGTTCTATGGCAGAGTCTGCTGCTCCTCCAGAGGACTTCTATTTCTGCACTCATCTTTCAGGCTGATGAAGCCTTCAACAGAGATAATGAGCCATCTTTGGGAATGGTGGCAATGTGAAATAATAATAATTTAGCCAAAGAACTGTTTAATTTTTAGGCTGAGTCCAGCAGAACAAATGCTTGTGATCGGTTTCCTTTCTGAAACTTCTCAGTTAAAAAGACTACAGGCTTTATCTTGCCCTCCACACTGATTTTAATAGGGAAACGTATGAAAAATCAGTGATACAAAAGCCCAGAGTGTGGGACACAAGAATGCTTCAGGTTTTTTTATCCTATTACTGCTGTCATCTTCTCTCTCTGGTCCTGTGCAAACCTCCTAGACTTCTATCTTGGCTCCATTTTTCCTCTCTGTGAGTTAATGTGGAGAGATCTTTGCACTTAGAGAGGGACTGCTGCGTCTTCAGCACAGTTCCCTCTGATCCTCCCAGGCACACACAGCTGTCTGCAGCTCTGTGCTAAATATTCTGTTTCTGCTGGGACTCTAATTCAGGAAGCGTGTGCTGGGAAATGTGGGTTAACATTGAAAGTACTTCAACTACCATCACATGAGGTTTCTGATGAGGCAGAAGGTGTCTGAAACACTAAGAACATAAACATTAAGAAATACCTTTCTGTCGGAAGGTTACCTTGCTAATGCAAAATTCAAAATTCTCCCCAATTTGTAAAGGTATGAAGATAAAACTTACCGTTCTGCCTCAAAAGATGCAAAACACTATATAAGATGTAAATGTTACTAATAAATATTATTTGCAAACACATTGCTTTGATAAATCATTGAACATATTTAATTTTCTATTTAGAGTAAAGAAACAATAAAAGGTAAGCTGATTTTTAAGGGGTCGATCAGCAGAAAGAAGTTTTTTCTTTTCCAGTAAATTATTAATGTATTTTTCCAAATTAGTGTTTCTTTTTGTAAATATTCATTAATTGCACCACTTAAAATATAAATTTAATTATTAATTTGAGAACAGCAAACCAGTTTTCATTCTAAAGAGAATATTTGAAAATCTAGTTAATAAAATATATTTTGAGGATTAAACATTCATAATTTTTAATACATCCCAGAAATAAATATAAAAGATAATTAAATTATATATATATACACACATGCATATATATATGCGTATATATACATGTGTGCTGAAAATTTTATGAATAGATTTTTACAAAATACATCTCCTTTAAAAGTTTTATTAATAGATTTTTACAAAATACGTTTCTTCTACAGCTCCTCTGATTTAAGATATCTTTTTATTCTGTGTGAAATTTCTTACTATAATGAAAGTTTTACAATTGATACTCTAATGCAAATTATGATTAGAATATTTTTACAATTTTTACAACGTGCAGTACAAATGACACATTTAAACCATAATTAATAACATGGTAATGGCAAGAGACTTTACATAGCTTTTTCCCCCAATGAGACTATTGCAGCAAGGCATGTTTACTCTCAGTTTGCTGCCTCCATGATCTCTGCTTGTCAGGCAATTTAGAGGATACGGCACCATTCTTGCAGAAGACTTAGTTCTACTTTTTAAATTACAGAGTGCAATAATGGGAGACCTTTGCTAGAGGAAGGCTTTCCAGAGGCATACAGGGAGGTGGTAAACGTTCCAGTCCCAGTCCTGCAGCATCTCGTGCTGGGTGTAGGCACATGCAGTGTCCTGCAGGACAGAGACCACTGGTGAAGAGGCAAAGGGAAGTCTGGGAGATCAGTTTTCTGGGTTCTAGATTATATCCAGTGTAGCTCCATTCACAACAATGGAGTTACTCACAAATATCAACAAGCGTGATAATCATGCCTCGATTTTTTAATTTTTCCACTTAGCAACAACACATTTTTAATTTACGCATTCAATTCATTTCAACAATTGCTGATGGTCTTTGAGATGCACTTTTCAGATAATCTCCCTTTGATATATTAAGCATTCCTATAGTAAGAATATATTAAAGACAAATGTTTCATTACAAAGTTAAAAATATGTCTCTATAAGGTTTGTCAGAAAATGGAAGCAGACTTATGCAGTGCTCTCATTTTCATACTCAGCTGAAGTATTTAACCAAACACTGCAGGAGAACAAAAGTGATACCAGGAAATGCAGTGTACTGGCGTGGGTGAGGCCTCATTAAAATGCCGCCCTTGTAAGAAATTTAAAAAAGGATTAAGTACATTTTTGTAATGGGATCAGAAATGTCCACTTTCTGTGTATAAGTACAAACGATGGTCTCAAAATTGTTTAATCAAGGAATCTTAACAGTAATGCATTTTTATGAAGCATTTTAAAATACAATATCTTTCTTAAGTGACTGCCACAGTTTACAATAAATACTAAAAACACTAAAATAAAACTTTCCTCCATTTTTAGATCCTAGGTAATGAATGTAGAAGATGAACCCATTATGCATTTGTTTTCTGTCAATACTTCACAGAGCAGAAGTATTTAAATGCTTTCTGGGCAGGGACAGCTTTTTAACCCAAGTCAGCCTAGAGTATGACTAAATGGCACACTAATATCAAGGGCCCATTTGTGTGGGAAAGGTGACAAGAACCATCTTAATCTAGGCAGTATCTGGTATAGAGGTGTCCTGCAAGGTCAAGTCAGTATAATTCAAGTCCTGATGTCTGGGATATAAGATTGGATATATGAATTGACATTCTGAGTAAAGGAATTTTTCTCATTCTCACTCTTCTTACCTAGTTCTTGCTGCTGAAAATAAGTTTTCTAACCCAGAAGGTATTTTTGTAGACATCAGATTCTGAAGGGAATTTCTTTTGTGATACCTGTCCTAAATTTTCTTTGGGTGCAGGACAGTCCTCTGCTTTTACCTCAAACATTGATATTAACCATGTCATGAAGAAATTTTTCACAGGGAGGGTAATCAGACATTGGAATGGGCTGCCCAGGGAGGTGGTGGATTCTCTGTCCCTGGAGGTTTTTAAAATGAGACTGGATGTGGCACTTACTGCCATAGTATAGTAACCATGGTGGTAGCAGATCAAGGGTTGGACTTGATGATCTCAGAGGTCCTTTCCAACCTGGCTGATTCTATGATTCTACGATTCTATGTTGTTTTGTTAAATAAAGGGGGACAACAAATCCTTTCAGCAACAAACAGGTACATGGCCTAATTCAGAAATCACTAGTATGACTCTTAAAACATGACTCTGAAAACATGAAAGAGTTTTAATACTTTTTACTACATTGTTAATGCTATAATCCAACAGCATGAAGGTAAAACTCATAAATACCTCAAAATGTAAATAAAAACCAGCATTATTGGGAACCTTGAATGGATCATTTTAACCAGACCATGACTTATGATAAATCGTAACACATTCCAAAAATTTGGGGTAGAAAACCTGAGGTTTAGTTATCTGACAAAAGAATTTATCCTGCTGCCAGTGGTCCTTTGGTGGCTATGGAAGTACAACAGTTTCCTGAAATAAGATGCATATTTTTTCTCTCCTCAGCTGCACACAATGGATCAGTACTTCAAAGTATTTTAGTAATGTATGTATCTTAATATGGATGTGATATATCATTTGGTTAAGCATTGGAAGAGACTGCCCAGGGAGGTGGTGGAGTCACCATCCCTAGAAGTGTTCAAAAACAACTGGACATGGCACTTAATGCTATGGTTTAGTTGGCATGGTGGTGTTCAGTCAAAGCTTGATGATCTTGGAGGTCTTTTCCAACCTAAATGATTCTATGATTCCATGATTTCATTTTGCATATGAGCTGAGGCATGTAAAATAGTTCCACGCCTTCTAGGATTGAAAAAAATTAAATTTGAAATTCCAGAGTTTACAGTTGAGTATTATTTACAACTCTTAATCACTAGTCCCATTGGTTTTACCTTTATTTTTATGTTATTTTACGGGAATTTTTGTTTCTATTGAGTAACCTTTTTAGTTTTTAAAAGGAGAAACTAAAGTCTTGCAGCCAGTGTAGGTGTACATTTTTAGGAGAGGAGAGAGGTGCCATGTGCTCTCTGTAGGAACAAAGAAGAAAGAAAATCTGTTAACAGTGTAAAAATGCAAACTAGGAAGACTGAGCAGTACAAAAGAAAAATATCAGCTTTGCAAGGTTCTACTCATCAAGTAGTAGAACTAGTCTTTGCTTTTGGACAACTGGATAATCATTAAAGTTAAGGTACGTGTCAAACAGATCAAACAGATCCTAGGCTGATTTATAATATTTTTAACATATATATATGTATTGCTACAAATACATCCTAGTCATCAGATAACATTATAAACCATGCTGGTTTGGCTTTTATGGTTATTTTTTTTGTCACATTTCATGGGAACTTCAAGAGTAAATGCATTGATCTGGTTATGGTGTACCACCTACTATGTGCTATTTTGTGCTATTTACGGTGCAGAACACACTAAGTTAATAAAAAAAAAGCCTTTTTCAGCATCAGTTGGTGATGACAACATGAATGAACTTTTGAACTAAAAAAAAGAAAAAAAAGTGATTCTGAGACTTCTAGGTTTATCCCTTTAGGACATGTACAATGTCAAGGAACCTCTGAGAGTTGCTGAGTATCATCAGCTTGTACGGAACCTTCTGGAAGGTGAGACGGTGAGAAGCTCCCTGAAGGCTTTTCAGAACCTTAAAAGCAAGAAAAAACAATAGATTCCCCAAATTGACTGTCATTTTCTTCTCTCACCCACAGCTCTCCAGCAGTGTGCTTCATACTGTCCTACCCACTCCTGAACTGTAAATAGCCAAATGAGTGTTTTCAATTACTCTTGACTACAGAATGAATATTAAAGGTCTTGCAGCCAGAATGTGCATTAATGCAAACTGTCTCACATGCAGTAGCATGGCATGCTCTCTGTGCCAACGCACCAATGTTTTTCCCAGAAATTATGCAAAATGATGATGTAAGTCCCAGGTGAAGGGGGTGCAGAGGGGGAAAGGAAGAAAGAAGACTATGGAAGTATAGAAAGAATCAGTTTGTTTAATTTTTTGACTGAACTATTAAATAATTTCAGTAGATCTGATCATTTTTTACTTCCAGGAGCTTGCAGAAGTTTTCTGCACATTTAAATTTTTTGTAGTCTCTTCTACAGGTTCTCCCACAAAGATCTGCAGCAGTAGCAGTACTTGGGATTTCTCATCACATTGGCAACTGGTCAGTACAATTTCTTCTGGGCACTAGATGGCAGAATGTGTGTTGACTTAGAAGCACAATTTTGCATTGATTTGAGAAACCGTGACTTTCTGTTTCCTTGTTTCATTTTCACTATAAAATTATTTCTCCTATATATAAAAATAATAAAAAAAAATCATTACATTCAAAGGACTGAGGGGGTTTTGGTGTTTTCTTGTTGTTGTTATTTTTGTTTCGGTTTGGTTTCTTGTTGTGTTTTTTTTTTTGTTTTATTTCTTCTTTTTGTAGAACTGGAGATAAATAAAACCCCAACAAAACACTCAAACCAAACAAAACACAAGCTGCAGTTGCTTTTTTTTCCCTTACAGTAAGCCCTATGACAGAAGAGAAGAAAATCCCAGGAGCACTTCCTTCCCTGTCTCCAGCACTGCTTCACCGTAGGAGGGTACCCAGGCCCCACAAGGAAGTACTTGTTCTCTAATGCTGCATTGGCAGGACACAGAGCTTCAGGGTATCAATGAATACCATCACTCTGCAGTACAGATTTAAGCTATAGCTTTCTATGGGAACCCCTTAAAATGATATTTCCTCACCAGGCAGGCAAGTTGCCAGAAGGGTAACATAACTAATAGCTGAATTAGATTTCCATGGGAACCTCTTCTTAGTGAATGTGGAAAACATTCTGAAAACAGCCTTTGCCTACTTCCTACATAGATCCTGGTCCCATAAAAAGTCCTCTTTTTCCTCTTCAAAACAGTATAGAAGAGCTTTTACCAGTTTCAAACTGAATGGAATAATTTCTTTCACTAGAGAGAATTAAAATCTGAACTGAGCCGTATTCACGAACACAGTGAGAAAGATATCCCATTACCCATGAAAAAATGGAGAGGATTTTATAGCAGTAGAAATATGAAAGGCAAAAGCATTTCTACTAAAAAAGTATATTTTTTTAATTATAACATATTTTTGCATTTTATCAAGTAAAAGAAAAAAGATAGGCTAGCATTTGTAGGAAATTAGATACAAAATTTCCTTTCACACACGGAGATATTCTAATACATATATGAATGCACTCTTTCATCTTTCAAAAAATTAGAGAAAATAATTATGTATTTTAAATAGTCAACATATTGTACAAAGGTAATTAGTTTATATTTGTCTCTAGGGAGACCCATTTGCTCCTAGGACATAATTTTGGATTAATATTACTTGTTGGTATTTTTAATGACATAAGAAATGAAGTACTACTGAATTAAAATATAAATGATAGTACAAATCCTGAGGAGCTAGACTTTCTCATGGCAATGCAATCTGAATCTCTCTGTGCGTCTCTGCAGTGACTCTCTTGGCCAGCCATTATCTTCAGTGGGATCTGAACCTGTTAATTTATGGCTACAGATTTGGTCAGTGAAGAATATCGTAAAGATGTAATATTTATTCACTTTCAATATGCACAGAATTTTAAAACTGTGTGAACTCTATCACTTGTCTTCCTGGTCCCAATTGCTCACCATCTTATACCTATGCAGAAGAAACTGAGCATAAAAATCTAGTGAAGTGACTCATACCTGTTCAAAATGAATGTCAAATGCCACCACAGCAGGTAGTGTGTTTTCACGTGTGCTTTGCAGAATTATAAGTAAGCAAAGAGCAAAAGGAGGGGTGGATGAAACCTTGAACTACAGCCTTACCCTTTTTTATAACTACTAAATCTGGCATATTTGTAATTATCACGGCCAGGGAGGCAGAAGATGCTCTGTAGTTCACATTTTTCCCATTCAAATATTTCCCTAGTAATCCATCCCAAAATGGTTGTATTCAAACAAAAATAACAAAACTGATAAAAGCACTTTACATTATCAATTTTAACATTTAAATCCCATAAATTTAGAATTATATTATTCTCTCATATTCCTTATTGTTCTCTCAAAAGATTCATGGATGTAATAACACATTAAAGAGCAAAAACACAGGGGATTACCCTCATCTATTTTTGCCTTTTTTAAATGAAAGATTTTTAATGCATTCTCCTGTAGCATTCTCATAATTTTAATGTTTCTACTATAATAACTTATTCATGTGTAGAGTTTAAAAATTTAAATCATGGTATCATAATAATACTTCGGAATCTTCATTGCTTCTTTATATTTTGTACTATTTTACTTCTGCATTAAGTATTTTGCTTTTGTCGTATATTTAATTAATTGAATTATTGATATGGTTAGCCAGCGCAGGAGTTATTTTGGAATGGCATCATTTTTATATGAACAATTTCTTTTTACTGAACACTGCAGTAAGCTACCTAGTTATTACACACAGGCTAGTATATACCTCTTTATTGTTCTAGACATTTAAAACTGAAGAGATGAGGAGTGAGGATAAATGGTAATTTTCTAAGCTATTCTTGAATTCAATAACTCTTTCTCTTTCTTTTCTGCTCTAGAAAGACTGAAAAATAAGTAAAGGCAATTGTAGAAAGCAGGACTCACAAGGACATCTAGACTATTTCCTTGCCCTGCAACTACTTACAGCCAACATTTCTGCAGATGGTTGCCTAATCTTTTCTAAATGATAGCAGTATTCATTAAAATATGAGATGAATTATCTATGAATTTATGACAGGGAAGCTTACAGTCTGTGAAAATTCTAAAGGTGTATGAAGAGAAGGAACAAGAATCAATATTTTAAATAACAGGTACTGCAAACAGGTACTTGCTAAAACCAGTTAAACTGAGTGTGGGCTTTTTTTAGAATGGTAAAGTTTCTAGGTGAAGCTAAATGATATTGCATGCCTTTTTAAGAGCATTTTCTTGTCCTTGTTTAAGTCTCCTAAATTGTTTTTATGAAAGAATAATAAAAAATGGAGGAAGTGTCACTGGATGTGAATTTTGCACATTACATTTTTATCGTCTGTGGTACCATAAAGCTGGCTGTTTTGTACACAGACATTAGGGGTGGCTGCTAAATTTTATGTAGAGAAGAGAAGGATAAAAGTAAAGGACAAGAACCTTGGTTGCTTTAAGCTGGTCTCGTTCCACCCAGCCAGACCAAATTTTGTCAGCTGAGAATGCAGCCGAGAAGGTGTTTTCCAAAACCACAGCTCTGCTACGAGCTAGAAGGTTTAGCTATCCAGTTCACAAGGGGATGTAGCCCTTGCTAACTGTCCCTTGCAGGTTAATGATCACACACATGCAATTTCAAACATATTATTTCATCCAGTTCAGTGTGGGAGATGTGCATATGGCACAGCCCCCTGATAGGAGGGTGTTGCAATGGTTTCCAAAATGGACCTGGAACCTCTTAAAAGGTCTCTTATGGTGAGATAAGTTCTCTCTGAACTCCTATAGTGACACCTATGGCCTTAACAAATAAGACCCATAAATAACTCCTCTCTAGTCAACAGAATAACCTTAATGAGAAAACACAAAATGAATGAGAAGAAAATCAGTGATTCAAAATTTAAACCTCAGAGCAAATTTTCACAATCATACAGTCATAGAATTGTTAAGGTTGGAAAAGACCTCTAAGATCACAAAGTCCAACCATCAATGTAGCACCACTAGCATGTTCCACTACTAAACCATGTCCTCAAGTACCATATTCACATGTTTTTTGAATGCTTTCATGGATCGTGACTCCACTGCTTCCCTGGAGAGCCTGTTCCAATGCTAAATAACTAAAACTAAATCCTGAACTAAAACTAAATCCTTCCTTCAGAAATGCATGCACAGGATTTTAAGCAGGAAAGCACATAAGAGACTTAACTAAAAACTATGAAGGAAAATCACTCGGACCTAGATCTTCTGAAAATACATTATATGTTTTTGCTGGCTTTAGTAAAAGCATACTTTTCTAGGTCTCCGAAATTCTGAATTTTTAAGACATCAAATATCTCACTGAGGCTAAGAAAACAATGTACTCCTTCACTTTCCTTGCATAATCCACACTAGGAAAAAGTATCTGAGTGCATCTGCTGACACATCATTCCTACCTCTACGGCCCATAGTGTCAGAGAGTACCATGTAGTTTGCTTATTTCACAGGTGTTGCTCATGCAATGTCTCTGTTCAGCTGCAGATTTGAGTTAAACAAAGCATAATTTGACAAACACCTCTTGGGGAAGTTCGCCCTGAAGCCTGCATTAAAGAATAACAGAGGTGCAAGATTTCCTGCCTACTTAACACCAGGTCAAATACCCAATGCCAAAGTATAAAACAAATATATTAAAAGAAAAAAAAAAAAAAGGCCAGAAAATTTGACCTAAGAGCAGATGTATTTGATGGGCATAATCTATCTGATTGTGGTGTACTACTCTTAACACAGAAAGAACAGCACTTTACTGGACTGAGAAAATGAATCCATTAGAATTAGTGAGACTGATAATGATGCTCTACAGGTCTACCAAATACATAATTACTTTCAGAGCTATCAGTATGTGTGTGGTGTTTTTTGCAACATATATATTTTTTTAAACTTTAAAAAATGCTGGTTTTCAGTTGTGACAGATTTCTACTCTAGATAGCAAACTGCTTCCTGGCCTACTTCACTGACTGAATTAGAAAGCAATAGAAAACATAATCGAGTCGACACAACATTGATGCTCATATTAGGGAGAATTATGAGGATGACACTATTGAAGCAGTACATCCTCAGAGGTGGAAGAGCATGCTTGTCTTTCATCAATAAGCATCAAACCAACTGATTTTAGTATCCTCATTGTTTCTACATTCCTACATGATGTCAGACACTTGAATCACTTAAAATTCTCATGCATGTTCTGCAAATATTACTGCAAAAATCTGTACCTTTTGACCTCCACAATGATTAATGGAAGTGTACTCTCCAGCGAACTGTGGCTGTTTCTCCTACAGATGTCAATAAAAAGAATCATTGAAAAGTGTCTACTCCATGGTGGCTACACAGGATACATCTCATGTAATTCATTTCAGCCTGTCAGCATAACAAGAAATGTGGCAACCTAAAAGCTGTCTTAGCTCACATGGTGCATCGTTTGGAGAAATTATGCCAATAGCCAACATATATGAATGTCTGGAGGTTGCAAGCAGTGATTTTTCAGCGAAGGTGTTTAGTTCTCTACTTAGAGCAACAGAGTTTATGATACTCATTTAGGCTGAGAACTCTGTAACATATAAACATATTCTCAGAATTACTTATTGCTTATGGACATACATAAACTAATATCTACATAACTAATATCTACGTCTTTAGTTAGTCGTGTTTTGCTTAGAGCAAAGAGACTTTCTCTTAGCAGCTAGAGACCTACAATTAGGATATGTATTATGGTTCTCTAAGAGAGGCTAAAGTCTTGAATCTCATCATATTGCTTCTAACGATGAACCTTTTTTGAATCATCTACAGTGCTACTTGCACATCTGCCCACAGATAACCTTCAAATCTCTCCAAATGCCTTACTCTGCTGTCTAGAAAGGGCTGGAAAAGAATGGGTTCACTAGGGAGCTCAGTAAAATACTGAGCTAGGGAGCTCTACAAAAATAGATTTTGTACAAAGCTATTTTCAGACGAAAAATTGAATGTGCCTCAAATTAGGCTTTTGTCTCTTTTGTGTTGGCTTTCTGAAAATATCCCAGTTAGTTAGTTACCTGAAAGAATTCTACTGTAGGCATGGATAATGGAATATTTACATCAAAACAAATTCTGAATCAGTAAATTAAATTATGCTCACTAGAGACTTAATAGCATATTCTGATTGTCCAATTAGCAATCAGAATCTGAACTATATGTATATACTTAGATGACCATGGCTCCAACACTACTACCATAATGAACAAATTAGACATATTTCACATTCAGTTAAGTGATTAACAGATAACTTCAAAAACATAATAAGGCAAAGGAGATTATAAGTTCAAAAAATTCAGAAAAAAACCCACTATGCTGACCACGAAAGTCATAAAGCATGTACTATTTGCTTCAATCTAGTAATCAAGAGCATTTTAAGTACTCTGAAAAGCTAATGTTGGAGCTCACAAGGTATCAGTTCTCAGAAGACCAGAAAAAAAAATCCTAGCTTTAGACCTAATGCACACTGCTCATTCAGTATTGAACCTGTGGAATAATTTTTGCATTTTCTAAGATATATTTAAGTTTCATCTTCTGTTTTTATTTTTAAAAAAAAGTTACTTCAACTTCATTTTCATTCACATCGCAGAATAAAAGTTCTTCAAAGACTAGAATCTTACAATTTTAGCAATAACTTTCAGGAAATGAAAATATATCTTTGTTTTTTAAAAATCATTATTTGCATGATATATAAGTAGCAAACTCAACTAAACTCTTTTCAAGGAATCCTGGGTCACAAAAGTAACGTTCCATTAGTTTTAATGAAGATTTCTGAAGTACTGCAGCAGTGGGTTTGCAAAGCCTGACTGAACTGGAGTGCTCTGTGCCAGAACTGACACTGGAGCCCTGAGGTAGTTATATCTACAGTCAGAGCAGTTTATTTCCCAGGGTAACTGCAGAACCCATTGATGCAAGACGTGGTTATAAAAATGCCCACATGCTAACATATGTAAAACATCTCCAAAGAATAGTCTGGGTGCACAAGGTCTACCTCTGGGAAAAGGGCTTGGTGCCATATGACAGCACATGTATAGAGTTTAGACCATAGAACAGATGTTCCCATTTTGTACTTTCATGCAATTTATATTTTTAAATTTATACTTTTTAAAAAAATCAGTACAAGTTCCAAAAAGACATGAAGAAGTAATTTTTTATGTAACAGATTCTGTCAAAAAATAAGTAATCAATGCTAATATACAACTCCCTATATTGGTAATCATGGTTAGAAAATATAGAATTTTGATCACTTTATGGTGCCTTTCAGTTATTTTCCACTATCAAAAGAATAGACAAGTTCCATTCTGCCTCGTGCTGTTGTTTTAATACATCAGAGTAACATCACTTGTAAATGACAATACTATGATCTCCACCAGTGTAAATCACAAGTCATGAAATAACGGGATTAAATGTGTGTATAACTGCTGTGTGAGCAGAACTGGCTCCAGATGGATTAATTCCTCTGGCTTTGAGCAGCACACAGGACTAACAGACCTATGGTCTGTTAGACCATGTGGATTCTTATGCATATTCATACTATTTAATGCTTTAGATTATAGAACAATTGCAGCTAGTTAAAGAGTGATTTCACTAAATCCTTGTTCATGATGAGGTCAGCTTGGATTTGCCTCTAAGTGGCAGTCTTTTAAAAGGTAATGACAATAAACTATTCCCAGTATTAAAAATGACACAGTACAATAATGCAGGAGGAAAAGTGCCAGTTGGGACAATGTCTTCTGTCGTTCTCTTACTATCCCGAGGCCCAGCACTTCTTGGTTGGTACATAGAGCAAGGTTAAGTGGTGAGTGGTCCATGGACCATGGATTCTAGGTCCTGTGACGTTCCTCGTATTGAGGGGGATTTTATGCGAAAATTGGCGGTTTTAGGTTTTAGTTCGGTTAGCGGTATTATTCCTAGAACATGACATATTATGTCCTTGTGTGGGAATGTGCCTAGGTCTGTTAATGACGAGTTTTGGGTTGTATGGGAGATAGTATGGAATATTTGGATGGACTTGCAATAATATTATGTCAGATTTTCCTACATGCATGTTATGTCTAATGTGGTGGAGAATGCTATGCAAAGTAATACATACATCGCTGTTATTGGCTTAAAATGTTATGGTTGTATTCACTTGATATATACTAAACCGAAGTTAGGAATATCTGCCACTACACCTTGTTAAGGTTCCTGTGGCAGGGCCTGGGCAGTTCGCTAAAAAAGCAAGAATTCATTAAAAACAGTAAAACACTTGTGCAGTGCGATTGCTGGACAACTAGTTCTCATCTGAACAAATGCCTGTAGCAATCGAGAAGTACACAAACATTAGTCTGAAAAGAAGGTGCTATTCAAAGCCTATAAGTAAAATGTAAAAAAAGAACAACCCAAACCCTCACCCTAGAGATAACTCTTTCTTTGTGTAAGGAAAGATAAATCCCTTAGCTGGTACTTTCAGTTGAAGCAAATTTTAAGTCCCACACCAGTTTCACAAGCTAGCTGTAAATTCAGAATTTGGAGTAATAGCTGGAGAGGTGCAATATTTCTGTGGTCATTTAACTTTTTAACTCTGGCAGTCAAAACACAGATTAGGGATTCTGAATTAAAAGACTTATAAACTGAGGATCTAGAGAGTGTTTATGACCAAGCTGTAAAGAGTCTGCATAAACTCCATTCCTTTAAGGTGGATATTGTTGGGAGAGTTCCTTTTGGTTCCTCTCCTTACCTCTGCAAGGAGTACATCCTCTCACAGGTATTGGAAAACCTGAAAGTAGACAGTTACTTGAAGGACACAGAATTTGATGTGGAGATTTCTGCAGGCTTCAGGGCATCAGGAAAAAGTAGAGGCCCTATGATTAACTAAATAATACCTAAAAATAATATCAGTCAAGCAGAAAAATGGGGGGGAAGGAGGAGAGGGGGGAAAGAAAAAGAAAGCATGTCTCTCCAGAAGCACAGAAATCATGTATGCACACATGTCTGATAAGGGTCAGTCTAGCTCTGCTCACCACAGGAGGATTATGAGGTTGAGGAAGAGAGAGGAAAACTTAATCATCAGGGCTTCTGTTTTCATTGCCATTATATGAACTTAATTCAGAGCATCCTCAAGGTATATAAGCTAAGTGGTACTGTTTTTTAATTGCTCTGCTTTTAACTACAATTTTAGTATGTTTTATATATATATATATATATACACATTTAATTTTATTTACTTCACTATTTACTATTATCTCTAAGCTAAATAACTTCTATTAGAACAAAAGTGTCACAAACAATTGCAGGTTATTAATTGGTTTACTGCAATACTATTCAGCAAATGAACAGATAAACATTAAATCTAATTCAGGACATACTGTACTAATAGTACAGGACATTCCAGTAGGCCATAAGTGGTATCTTTCATATAAAGAGCTTGTTTTGTAAAAAAGCTGTTTCAAGGCCAGACTTTCTGGTTAATCTAAGCTAAGAGTCTCAGGCAAAAGAGAAGAAAGGAGAAAAGCAGAAGAATAGCATTTCCAAAAAGTTGGAATAGCTTTATTTCTTTCATTTGTATTATAGTTACAATTTTAATTTGAATTTTAATTAAAAAACCCCAAACAACTGAAAATAAAACAAAAGCCCTTTCTGAGTTACACATTTAAGTCAGTCCCAAATGTTTTTGTTTGTGTCATGAAGCAAAAAATCAGTTATTCCAGAAACTAGCAAAATAGAAATTAGAAAAACCTTATTTCATCTATTCAAGCGTACTAGGATTTACCTTAAAAGTAAATTATTATTTCCTACATCAGAATTCTTCATAATAAAAATAATAGCAACTTTACCTAGTGAAAAAAAGAAATAAAAGAATCATAATTATGTGGGATGTAATCCAAGAATCATAATTACATTGAGTATGTACGGACATAAAATGTTAAAGACAATAGCCAAACAATAAGCAGCTTCAAACCCTGCTCATCCCACCCTCTAGGGTTGTCAAGGAATTAACAATTCTAAATTTATACCAAATATTAAATAGTAGTTAAGAGTCTTTGAAACACAGGTATTTCTTCATATGTCCTACTCCATATACTTATGCACTGATGGAAAAATTGCTGGTAACTTTTACACATGCTGAGGATGAATAAACTGAGCCACCGGGAAAGCAAGTACCTAAAACCAGTCACCTTATTCAGCTTCAGACTTAGCATACTGCTTCATGGCTGTGAATTTTTATCATGTCCAATCTATTGATGATGATGCTTGTCAGCTGCAGTTTTCATTAGAGAAAAGGAGTTACAACTGATGGTAGGGTTTGTAGGAGTTCATAAATATTCTGCTACTGCTCAAAACTGCTGCAATGAACTAAAAGCAGACAGATGCATTTTTGATCCCACATGAAACCTTACCTATTAGAATATAAAGCATGATCACTCAACTTGTTAATTAAAGAATAAAGCCCATTAAATTAAATATAGAATATTTTTTCTGACCTGGTCCACAGCAGAACAACAATTTGGCTTTTCCATTTTTGCTCCTAACCAGATGCTCTGCATCTTCTTAACTGTTCCAATGAGATCTCTCTGAATACTGTTTTTGGAATGGTTTTATAATGGAAGGGGTGAATAGTGTGTGTTTGTCTCCACTGCTAATGTTTCCTTTGGTGACTTGGGCAGAGAGCTGGCCTGTGATCCTGTGGTGCTCTGCATGGGGAGACTGATGGCCAAGAACCAGGCTGCCCTCAAGGAGCTTGTTCCGAGGCCACTGACAGCATGGTAGGACATTTTCTTTGATCATCAATATCATGTTCCGTAAGCATCTTCTGCTTGTACATCATTCTGAGGTCACTTTGATATAAATAACCAGTGACAGATGAGGCCTGTGGGGTGCTTGTTAGAGAGCCAGTAGTAGATATTTTATTTGAAGTCTGATCAATCGTGACACAGCAAGGTTCTGGAGATCTGTGTGTGTCACTGTAGAACAATAATAGGACCTTTTCTTCAACCCATGAGTCCGCAAACCGTGAACAGGGGCTTGTACTCCTGCTTACAGAGAGCCTGGTGAATCCAGTGGTCTTCACCTGGAGACAGCAAGACTGCCCAAGCTTGGCAGGAGAACTCTCTCCCTTATGAATAAGTATGGTCATTCGGACCAAGAGGACTAAAGTCACAAATGTAGATCTGACTGCGAAAATGAGAGCAAGGTCCTCACTTCTCTTGACAGTCAGTTTGGCTGTCAAAGGTGCCTGAATAGCACCTGCACCAGGACAACAAACAGGCCTTCCTCCAGTGATGCTAACTTCTGCAGAAAGCTGCCACTGCAATGGCCTTGGGGTATTAGGAAGGAGAAAACATTGCTCAATGCTGTTTGCTATAAGCCAACAAACAGGAGGGAATATTAGTTTAGAAATATGGCACATGACAGAAAAGCTGGACCTCAGAAAAAGAAAGACAAATAGAGATTTACTTTTTTTAGATGCAGTCTTTTGGTTATTTTTTTCCTAAAAAATGAGAGGTTTGTTTTCTTCTACTTACATATTTATTATTCATTCTTTTAGAAGTCAATTATCCCAGTGGTAGTGTTTGAGATTTGTTTGTGTAATTTAGAAATTTTTCCTTTTCATAAATGTATTCATGTGATTGTTTCATTAGAAAATTGTTGCTCAGCCAACTCTGGCACTGTAAATTACTAATTGAAGACCCTAATTTGATATTTGAATTTCTCAGCTTTACTTTCCCACCTATTGATATTTGCTTTTTTCTTTACTGTTATAGCCTTCTATAAGTACTTAATTTCAGAGGCTTTTCTCTGCATCCTCTCCAGTTGCCTGGTTTCTTTCACAAGAGACTCTGAACCATACACAGTTTTACTTGGTACAACTCATGGCCATGAAAATACCTCTCAACCTCCAGCTTAGACTCTCTGTCAGTCCCCTGACTTCCTGTCTGTACACCTAAAATCTGTTTCTCCCCCTTCATGTACCAGCATCACACTGTATTCACATTAATTTATCTATATCTTTCTAGTAAGCCATTAATCTCTCTAAATTCTCAGGCACATTTAAAAGCAGGGGGTTAGATTAGTGAAATGAAGTGCAACAACATACTGTAGTCATTCAGAAGGATTGCTCCATCCTTCGAATTACCTGATTTGGTCAGCTGTGGCTTTATATTTACTCTTTATAAAACACTGAAAAGACTCAAACTTTATACTGAACACTGGGGAAACCCACTCACTGTTAATTGTAATGCTTTAAGATCTGCTGGTGGGTCAAGTGTTTCATTTAACTTTAATGTATGTATTTATCAGCAGCATGTAAAATAACTCCTGATGGATAACTGCAGAAGTTTTGTATCTCGTATTCTGTTTGTTGAATGGCATTAGCTCGATTCTTGCATAGAAAGTAGTATTAGAAACTCCAAAGTAAAACAGTTATTTCTATTTTTTTCTTGGGAAATATGCATTGTGTTCCAGAAACATGTGCAGATAGACACTTTGGGTTATGAAACCTTCACTGGCAAACTATGGAAAATTTGAAAAAAAAGGAGTAATATAAAATTCCTTTTTTTTGTCATATTTTTTCAGACATTTTCTCTAATATCAGTGCCAAAGTTGTGGTATTTCATTATTTACATATTTTGCATTCTGCTTTGAAGCTTTTTTTTTTTTAATTGAAGGTCTTTTAGAAAGTACAATTGCTAAGACATAAGTCAGGATTAGAATAAAGTATTGGGCTGAAATAATGTTTTATAACAAATTAAAACCTTGTGAAAAATACCAAAATTACTTTAGGTAGAGATGATTATGCAAAATATGAATATTTAAGTTAGCACAGCGTGTTAAACAGTACAAACTATTGTATTTCTGTTAGAAGACTGACAAAATGTAAGAAATTAGCCAGTTGGAATGCACAGGCTGTCTGAAAAGAATGGGAAATGTCACTGTACTGCAGCATTAAATGCAGGAGGTCCAATTGTATATTTACTAACTACTTCCATCACGTAAAAAGAGAATGAGAGGTGATGTTCAGTATCAATACGATACAAAGAGAAGGAATGAAAGTACATTATTTTTACTTCATATGTACATACAATTAAAGTCTCCCATGCTAGAATCCATGAAACACAATTCTGACCCAAGTTACTACTTACAACAGAAATGTTAAACTAACAGTGGTAGCATTTTTGGTGTAATTTTTAATGACAAATATTTCGCATCTAGCAATCTATAAAAAAGAATGAGGACACATCCTCATTAGACATTAAGGCAAAATTGCTTCTTGGTCTGTCAGTTCCATTTCAACAAATGCTTTCTGTAACCTCCTTCCTGAAAAAGGAGCTGAAGGTTTCTTGCCCAGTTAACTTCATCAGGCTTCAGAAAAGCAAAGGAAGGCTCCACACTTGTGTTTAGCAAACAACACATAGACCTCAGCAACAGCAAATTGTTCTTGTATACTTTCAATAAACATAAAGCCATACATTTAGAGAACCCTAGGTTTCCACTACTGTCAACACATCCTGTATCTACAGCACATTTTTATTTATTTTATTAATTTGTATGTATACTAAACAATACTGCTTAGTTAATCTAGATAATTCCTTCGTACGCTACAAAGAAAATTTGAAAGAATAATGTAGATCAAAAATAGACCAAAATAGAAAACCAATCTGCAGAGAAAAGTTAGACAGAAGTGTAAATATCCTTTCGGCTGCCCAACAACTAGAAAATAAACATACTGAAGCATATACATACAGTCATCAGTAACCTATGTGATAGAAGCACAACTCAGATGGGAAGTACTTAATTTTCAGAGCATTTCCTCCTCTGTTGGTATAGAGCAAAAAAAATAACAAAAATGGAGAACAAGAAGTTCTTATGAAGCAGACAAGGAGCTATAAAGGGTGCTCAATGAGGATAATTTTGAAACACCAAGAGAAATGTAAATAATTTCATATTAAATTTGCAGTCACCTTGCCACACATAGGCTATTTAAGTGCAGTTGGTTGGTTGGACAGCTCCATAGCTCTTTAGCTTCTCTTTTCTGTTACCCAGACTCAACCTGCCTCAGTCAAGATCATTGTACTGAGATGACTAAAAAAAAGGGAACAATCTAATGGGAGCATGTCCTAGTTAGAACAGCTGGGCCCAGTTCATCACTGGATGGGTGTAACCCAAAACTGTGTATTCTATAGCCTTCCATGCCATTTCCTAGAAACTGTTGTCAATAGACTATAAACACCCTCTGCCCAGAGCAGCCTGACTCATCAAGCTACAAACCAGGTGTTAAGAGGCCTGCGAGATAGGAGGGTGTTTTTGTCCTCACGCCCATTGAGGAACCCCCCAGCCCTGAGGGGAGGTACTGAGCATTCCTGCCTGAACTGGAGGATATATAATCTTGGAGTCTTGGGACTTTTTTAACCACTCGTGGGATCCAGAAGAAGACTGCAGATCACCACTCTCAACCAGACTGCAGACCACCACTCTCGACTTGGACTGCAACCACCACTTTTCAACCAGACTGCAATCACCACTTTTGACAGACTGCAACAGCACTCCCACTAACAGGTTTTCCCCCTCTCCCTTTACTTTGGACTCAGGGGGCCCAAAGAACACCACTCTGTTCATGCCCCAGGGTGCTGGGTTATACATTTGGGTTTTGTGGGTTAAAACCAATTGTTTGTCTGTATAATCGTACCTATTGTATTATTTTATTAAATTGTTATTCTGACTTATAATCTCTCTTTTGGGTTGAGTTCATTTTCCTCTGCTGATTTACCTTTAAACCAGCACAGAGCAATACTGTCAGTTTACAAAGATGATATGTTTTTGTGTGTTCTTTAGGTTTCTTCTTCATGACCCTCTGCATACATTTGCTCACCTCATGTCTCTCACACAAAACCGTTGTGCGTTTATATTTGGGAAGTATATAAACAGGTTTTATTACCTCAAGTTCCATTTATTTTGTTACTGTTTTATAAAAAATAGAGCACATCTATGACAAATTATATCTATTTTTTCTTTTCATGTTTCTTCCATGACCACAGTTTATTTTATTATAGTATTACAGATAAATATGCCTTACATGACATTAAGAAATAAATTAAAATTCCTCTTTCCAAAGATATATGAGAATCAGGACTTTGATTTTAGGAACATGATGCTATGGATGATTATGTACACTAATTATTTAAGACTATTCAAAATATACATGCCACAATATGAGCCAAAGCTGATAGTCAGACCAACAAAAAGTACAGCACAGCAGCTGTGTAGGTGGTGAGCATAGAACTTTCACTTGCCTTTAAAAAATAGGACTTTTCCTTCATGTACTGGAAATGTCTCTCACACTACTGTATCTTCCACTGAAATCACAGTAGAAACATATTTAAGACTTCTACAGCTGAATCATGGCTTTATTTACCTAACTATTCCTTCTGACCTAGCAGATGTTTGCCTATAAACACATAAATTTTCAGGACTAATTCTTTAAACCTTCTGAATAATTCTATGCTTTGAACAAGTAGATCCTAGGATACTTTCTAAAAAAAATAATAAAAAACTAAGATACAATAATAAAAATAATGATGTTTTCTTAACCCATTATGTATGGCCCTATATCATAGTTGTCAGTATGGCTACATTCATTCCAGTGATGCCAGATCTGATTGACAGTGTTATAAATCTGTAAGGAATCAAGAGAAAGGCAAACACTGCAGCTACATTCTTTAGCAACATTTACTACTTTATAGGAGAGTTTCTCATCTTTACCTCTGATGTTATTCTGTCTTTAAAATTGTTACAGAAGTCAAGACATTGCATATTCTACATTACAATGAAGACTTCAGTATCAATCTCATTCTCTGAACAGCTACCAATTAAAGGCAAAACAACTAATATGCATATTAATATACGTGCATCTCAATGTGATCAAGGGGGTAAAAAGGTTCTATGTTGTCATTCTAGTATGTATGCAGCTCTAATCCTCCTTGTCTCACTACTCCTTCGTATAAATCCATCTGACTTACCATCCCAGCTTTCTAAATATATAATTATGCTTTCTCTTGTAGTCATAATATATGCTAATACTGAGCACAAATTTAGAAAGAAAGTGAAGTACTATATTTAATGGCATAAAATGTTGGGTCTTAAACCTTTAAATTATTAATTTGTGGATAGAAGCTTCCTCAATGCATGTTAGACTTGGTTAATTAAGTACATATCTGGGATATCATATATCAACCACTGGTGGAAAAAAATACAATTCAGAAGAGATAACTTTTAAACTTCATTTAGATTGCTTTTTGTGGTTGCAAATGCAAATGAAAGGGACAAGTACACTCTGTCTCTTACTGCCTAAAGCCACTGGTCATTAAACAGTCTAGATGCTAGGCTTCGGTTAGCTCATGAATAACTACCAAAGCATTTCACTTAAACTGGTGGACTAAATTATTCATTCGGAATTAAAATGGCCCTAATTCTTTTTAGCTTACTTGGTAAATTAAGCTAAAAAGAATTAAAGCCACTCTAACTCTTAAAGACTTGTCTACAAAGTAGAATAAGTAATTTATTTTGGGGTCACACCTTCAGTTGATTCAGAATTTTCTATGGCATTCCCACAAAGACAAGTCTAGAATCTGTCTCCCTATCTCACAGCATGCAGTTCTTATGTATTCCAACCAGACTTCTGGTTTTTTTTAATGTTTTATCCTAGTTGTATAAGATTTGGACATCTAAATGACAGACTTCAAGTTTCTGTAATTCGCTAAGCAGTATTGGGCGTAGACATTCAGTAACTAGTGGGCAACCTGCCTATGTTTCCTTTTTTTTTCTTCCATGCAACCTAGATTTTGTTGTGATCAAACTGCTGCAGCTTTTTGATATGGCTCTCAAAAGAACCATACTGAATGCTTTTAACCAACCAAGCTGAATGCTTATCTTCAACATTCTCTTTGTTTCAATAGCAGGTTCCCATGTAGAATGGAGAACAGGAGTTAGAAGAAAGGAAAAAGATCAAACCTTGAGTGTATCAATCATTATTTTGTCATAAAATTTCTCTTCTGAGATCCAAATAAAGGAGCTCATCAGTTAGTGCGATCCTGTCAACACAACCCAGCGTAACACAGCCACAAATACAGAAAATATCAGTTAGGCAAAGACTATGAAGAAACTAAGTCTGTTTTCAGCCTTTCTTTTTTCAGTCAAAGTATATCAACAGAACAGATTGAAAGAATACTCTCTCAGGTTGTCAGGTTGACTTTCTTTCTTTTTTTGATCCTAACAGATTGACCTGGCTCTCCTCTTCTCCTTTTCCTATGTGGAATAGATACATAGCTCTCCCCAGAAAAGTTCTACTGTTTGGCCGTTTTATTCTACACATCATGAAATAGATCCTCAAAATCTTATTAGATTTTTTTTTATGTTAGTTGAGTAAAAAAATTCCAGCATAGAAGCATGCAGCTTCATAATTTATTACATCCTTATATATTAACATGAATTATGAGGCAAGTCCCTTGGATCTCTCACAAAATAAAAACAAACCTCAATTGAATGTTAAGAAACATTTGCAATAAAAAATTCCATTACTATTTTTTTCATCTAGTCAAACAATCTACTCAGGTTTTTGACTTTTGGCATTTGTCATATTATTTGCAAATGTGATTAATTCGAATACTGCATGGTTGTGTTGTGATCATGTGATTCTTCAATTAGCATGATGAAGAAGTAATTTAATGAATTTAAGCTTAGAACAAATCAGACCTAGGGTAGATACTAGGAAGAAGTTATCTTCTACTAGTGTACAGACACAAAATTTTTCTATGATATTTATTAGAGATTATATCTGTAGAATGAAATATAGCAATACTGATGTTCACTCTACCCATCCACCTCACATGGACCCCACAATCTCCATAAAGCTAAGGATGAGTCTTTTTTGATTACCTATTGCAATAAGATACAATACATATGAGAAATAATAAATAAATCTTCTAGATATAAGGAATACACAACCTGACATCAGATATATATTGTTCATTTATTTTTCAGCAAACTAAAATAAAGTTTTATGTATTACAGGCCATTGCAATTTATGCATTCTAAAGTGACTGAAAGATAACCAAACAGCAGGCTAAATTCAAGACCCTTTATTTCCCATTTCTTTACTAGATAATAATTGCTTTTTAGAAAAAAAAAAGGAAGGAAGGAAAGAAAGAAGGAAGGAGGGAAGGAAGAAAGAAGGGAAGAAAGATAAAGAAAGAAAGAAAAAGAAAGAGAAAGAAAGAAAAAGAAAGAAAAGAGCTTTCAAAAGCTTTGCATATACATACATTTGTAGAAATACACTTCTATATAAAAAATATATAAATGAGAGCAGAAGTGTTAGGAAGGAAGTGGTCATATTTTTTTACATTTTGAATGGTTCTGTATAAGCTTTGCTGTGAATTGGATACTGAGCATAAGACCTACATGCCTGGTCCTATCTACTTAAAATTCTTGCCCACGAATGACATTCCAGATGGTGCCCAGCCCACAACTACAACTGTTCTCAAATGCTGCCACCTAAAGGTGATAATGAAGTACAACTAGAGAGATGGCTGAAAACAACCAAAACCGGTAAAAATGAGCAAACACGAAAAGGTTCTCCAGTGAGAAATAATCTACAACATTGCAGTTGTTGCTTGGGTATCACGTACCAAATGCATTCATGTTTAATCCTGTGTGGATAATTACCTGAAAATGCTTTGGGGATATAGTTATATTAAGTATATAATCACTAGATTTTGTGTGAAAGGAAGAAAACTAGACTATGGTTGAAAGGACTGAATAGATGAGAAGTCTGAAAGTATGGAGCTCATGTACCATTGTAGCCCTCATAGTGTGAGAGTAAAAGCAAAGCAAGTTCTGCAGATAGAGGAAATGTCTCACATTATACTAACTAATGAAGTTAGAAAAAATAAATTAAATTCTGTGCTTTCATACTGAAGAAACCTCCACTACTCTCCCCAGCCCCCATTTTTTAAAGTTGACTTCCCTTACGAAACCCTGATGAACCTCCCCTGATACACCCTGTTGTTGACAATACATTTTAGACCGGTATATTTGAAATTTACAGCAGTATCTTCCCAGTCCCTGACCAACATTCCTATTTGTCAGTGTCCTTCTATTTCACACTGGGACACTTGATTATGAGCAAGGGAAAATGAAATCAGATGGAAACAAAATGTTGTTGAGGTGTCAGGTTTTTTTAAACTGGGACCAACATTTACCCACTTGTACTGGTATTGAAGACTTTGTCAAATATGTACAATTTTACCACTTCCACTGCTGTTTTCTGATGTGTAAAAATTGAATTTAGGAATAAGGGTATCCAGATTTATTTATTTGTTGGCTAAAATGAAATTTGAATTTAAGTTTGTATGAAGAAAGGCTGATATAAGATTTCATTGGCTATGCTTCATTATTTTCTTGTTGATTTTAGCAAGTTACTTCCAATAAATAATTTAAAATCAAAACAATAGGTAATGCCACCAAAAGATGTGTCATGTAGTCAACCAATGGAAAGCAAAGAGTCTCATGAAAAGTTATGAAAGATCTTGTTCATTAGCAAAAAATGTTAATATTTTAGTATATCTAAGAAATACCTTTATTAAATCACTGTAGTGATGACAGCCTCTACAGGACTGCCATTCTGTATCTGAACACCCTAGTGTCCTTCATGTGCCGAGGAATATGTGTTTTATTTTTATTTCAGTTTCAGTTTTCTCTGCTAAGGCCTTAGCCAAGCTACTACTGCCCACCAAAAGAAATCAATATGTTTGGATACTGTCCTTTCAGGTAGTTGATGTGGCTTGCCCACAATCCTGTTGGCATGACTCACAATAAGGCAGGTATGGCAGGATACCCAGAAGGCACTCCAGTCTCCGACAGTCTCTGTCTGGAAAGTCTCTGTATTTCCATCTGGCCTGTGTGCCTGCTTCCCTCCCCTGTGGGGGTGGGTTGTAGGCAGAGGACAAATCTGGACACCGGAATTCACATCTGCTTCCAGGTTCTAACAGTTTGGACAGAATTGCCCAGTAAAGAAAAAAGGACTCATTACTCTGGTAACCCAGGAAGAAAACCCCATATTTTAACAATATTTTTCAGAGAATCCTACAACATGGGACTTTTTCAGCAATTGATCCAGATAAGAAAAAAGTTTTCATTATATATGGCAGGTATTATTGCTGTTAATGACAATATCTTCCAATGTTTACATTTGGCCAGAATGTCTTTCAAGATTCTTAGTATCAATCAATTAATAATACTGTGCAGTGCAGAACATTTCTGCAGTCGGTAATGCTGTGCACCACGTATATTCTTGGTCCAACAGCTCAGTGAGCTTACACACTATAGCACAGATGCATACAGATACAGCAGTGTGGATCTAGATGTACAGAAATTTTGCCTCTCTAAGGTGCTTTATGAACACTCCTGACTCTGAGAGGGTGTTCAGGAAGAATTATTTGGACACTTCTGCATACGGCACAGCAATTAGCAAAGATCACAGCACACAAATTTCAGAGTGTGCCCTGTATGCAGACATATTTAATGGAAAGAATAAGATGGCTTAATCTTTTCTTTGGGGAATGTACAATTGAAACAGTTCTGACTTGATTCCTTCTCATGAGAACCACTCTGAGATTTGAAGTGTTTCAAGTTCCTACAGCTAACTGAAGAAAACAAAGCAAAACTAAAAAGTAAGTGTTCTCTGCTACACTGCAGTTTGAGATCTTATTCCATAAGCTTTTTTTTCTGTAAAACCCTCATTGTTTTGATAGTATACTGTGAAAGACTGATAAGCAATCTTGCAGCCTTATTCTGCAACCCACTTTCTGGCTTAGAAGGAATGTCCTTTAGGTCCTTAGAACTAAACATGAGCTTCTGTCTGATTTTCATAGATGTATTTCAGACACTTCTTTCAAGTGTCATACAGTAACCCTTCTAATTATGTTTTGTGGGGAATGTGCTTATACCATCAATTAATTTTTTTCTACTCATTAGCCATTTCCATCAGAAGAAACAACAGAAAGCATAGTTAATTGCATAAGAGGCCAATTCAGGACAAATGCAATGTTTTTCCATCACATCCCATCACACAAGGTTGCCATTTCTCCACTTCTTAAATGTCTATCCCTTGCTGCTAACACACAAAATTGAACACTGCCTGTGGCATTTACTGTACCTTCATCTGCTGGATTAAATGTTGTCTCAGCTGCTCTACTCTGTCCCTCAGGGACCAAACCCGTTACCATTCAGAATACTCTCAGCAGCAGAAACAGACCACCACCAATGTCTCATTCAAACTAACAGCATAAAGGTGATAGCTCAGTATGATACTAGTCTACTCACCTTTTTACTCATTCTTTTTTATGTTTTCCTCATAGTTTTTAGTCTTTCTGGTATCAAGCAGGGACCTGAAAGATCAACCACTCTTTTACAATTCCTGACCACATTTTATTAGAAGTGAGACAGAACCCAGAACTGCTGCTGGGCAGAGCTGTGTTATGGATAGAAATTTTATTTCACTTAGGATTAGCAGATGTACAGCCTGAGAAGTCAGGGCAATGGCTCAGTGATCCAGGAAACGTTTCCAGTAAGATGAAACCTTTTCATCTTACAGTAGTACTCCAGAGATTCCAAAGTCTGACTTCAATCAAAGTCATAATGGAAAGCAACAAATTTCCAAGTTATCCATTGAGAAAAAAAATCCTTTCAAGTGTTTTAGTTGAAACTGCTTCTTGTGCAATTTGATGACAGAATCATCTGGGGAATTGGCCTTGGAAATCTTTCAGCTGCCTCCCTGATTTCATCCTCAAGTAATTCTAAGAAAACTGACTGGACTTCATCCCAGCTGAGACAGAGAAGCTTACTCCAGTAGTATACAATAGCGTTCAAATTTCCAAAGGAGTTTTGCAAAGATATAAATGTGGAGAAAAGCTGTAGCGCTTTTATAAACCAAATCAAACTCTGCAACCAAATACTGCAGTGGTGCTGGGAACAACACTGAAACTCTGTCTTGAATTCCTCTTGAGTTGTAGTACTGTGACAAATCAAACTGGAAAAAGCTATTGACAAAATTTACATCATCATCTTATTTCCCTTGACAGTTTTCAAGAGTAAAGATTTTATGAAAGCGTGCAAAAAAAGGAAAGCTACTTATAAAATCCTAAATTCTGTGTTTTTTCCTTGGTTAAGATATATTCTTTTATTTACCATTCTGAAAACAATGCATATATTTACCTAAGTATTTCACATCTAGTCCTTAAATGTATCAAAAAGACTGTTAGAGTTGGTCTCTCATAGCAGGGCCTTGGACACCTTCCAAAATAACAATATCTTTAAAAGAGTCTCTCTATGAAGATTTAATCAGTTGTGTCTTTTAACCACGGAAGGAGGCGTTCTCATTTTTGGAATATAACTTTTAGTATTTGGTAGCAGATGAAAACTTAGTATTAAGTACCATGAAATGAGAGAGTGGAGTGATGTTATTTCTTCTTTATACTCCTAGAAACTTTGCCATATCAGACAGCATGGACATAGAGTGTGGTCCCTGGCAACTTAGTTGAGAATGAGAGAGAAGGGAATGCTAGTATAAGAATCATTTTTTAATGTTAAAGTTGTCTCTGCTTATTATATCTGCAATAGGCATTACCTGAATACTTTGTTCAGGTATTCACCTATTCCTGAATGATAAGCAATTCAAAAGAAAATACAAAGCAAGCAAAAAATTCTGCATATAATTTCAGTTTAACTCAAAACTTCTGAACTTCATTAAACTTCAATTAACTTTTCAAAATTATCATCTGTCTTTTATCTTACTAATTTCAACCATAACCTAAAGCAAGAGAAAAAAAAACCATGAGAGAAGCTATGCTGATCACGAAGAACATCAGAAATTTTACAAAAAAATCTATTCTCATTACACTTCAATACTGTTTCAGAAACAAAAACCTTGACACGAGCATCCTAAAAACCTGCAATATGCAAATAACACATGTGGGCCTTCAGGAACTGAAGTCATTGAAGCACGTGGACTAGCTTTTGCCTCTCCCCATATGATTACCTACTGATTCACACAATAACAGTGAATCAACATATTCTCAGGGGAGTTTAACACCTTTGTAGTACAGATTTCTGGTTGATTTATGGGTCTTTTTTCCAAAGCTGATGCAGTTGAAAGCAAAAGTACAAGTGGCACAATGTTGCAAACAGTCACTCACATTTTTGGACAGGAATGCTACTATGAAGTCCTACAGCCAGTGCACATATGTGATGTCTGCTGTCTACCCTCATACACATCTCAACTTCAAAGTATGGTGCTTGTTTACAAGTTCATCAAACCCTTCCCTGGGGATAGAGGTGTCAAGCAATGAAAGGTGACTGCTTAGATGCCAGTGAATGATCTGTTTAGAAAGGAAACATCTCCAAAATGGTGAACAAGAATTGAAGAATTTCTCTTGTCTGCCATCTTAGTTTAAGTTAGTAATTATGACAGTAACCCATAACATATAACCAGTTTCTAAATTTATGATTATTTTACATATCGATTGTATTCACAGTTTAGATATAATTTTCCAAGAGTTTTTGTTGCTCTTTTATATTTTTTTCTCAATTTTTAAGTACTTTGAGCGAAGTATACTTGCTGATTATCTTTTACTTCTGCACAGCTAAGTTTGCTTTATCTTCTGAGGTTCTGTTGAATCTCTTAGACCATCATCACAAAAAACTCTTCACCATTATCTGTCTCACCTCTCCATTTCTCCTTTAACTTGTTCTGTCCTTTCTCAATATGCTAGGGTTCTCACCTTTGCTCTGACATTTCACACTTTATTAATTTCTTATTCTCCTCTCCTCACCCCTCTTCTTTTAATATTTCCTTATAAAGCTGTCACCACCACTTTCTCATCCAGCTTTTTTTCCTCCTGCCAGCTGGAATGTGGCTTTTTTTTCACTTGCTCTATTATGGAACTGTTCCCACAGTATTTCATGAAAATAACATCAAAGTCAGAATTCTTCCAGCAGTTTTCATCTTATTTTTCAGATTCTGAATGAGTGGAAGAGTAACAGCAGAAGGAATAGGTCTGATTCTAATCAAAAACTACTGTTGACCAAAAAATATCTCACCTTCTTCAAAAAAAGTCCTTTTAAGGACTTGTGAAAGCTTTTAACCACCATCACTACATGATCCCTATCACAGATAATCACACCTGTTGATAGTTATCTGCCGAAAAACAGTAACATAAGAAAGTGAGATCTGGATTTCAGATGCACTTGGGAATGCCAATATAACAGGCTGATTTACAGCAGGTGCCTTAGTGACTCACTGACGGCCACCTGACTGTGCCAAAAATGTATTGAGCATGGTATCTTTTGTGGAAGCATCCCTCCTGCTGACAATGATACCAGCTGCCAATGTGCTCTACTAAGGAGTAAATCTAGGAGACTTCAGAGTTCAACTTTTTATTATTTAGAAAAGTTCAGTAGCATAGGAGAAGCTGGCTGATTAGAACTACAGTAAAATACCTGATTTCAAATGGATCAAAATTTTTCACCTTAACACTTCTCAGGTAGGATGAAGTAACATGCAACTTCCAGCAGCATCTCTCCCCCTTCCTACAGGACTTGAGGAAACAAATAGCAGATGGAGCCACACAAAACGAATTTAGCAGTTCAACTGCCAAATATGTTGAAGTTGTAAGGATGGATAGAAGGGTAAAAAGCGGAACCAGCCCGGATGTGGGAACAGCACAGCTGGTTTTAACAGGGAAAATACATCTACAGCCTTCTTGAATAACTGCACAGTGCCTTACATAATGGGGCTTGAATCTGAGTTGTCCCTAGGCACTACCACAATCCACTTGATTAATAGTTAATCATTAGCAATGTACATGTTAGGCTTACTTTATAGCTACCCCAATAATTCTGATTCAGTGGAGCAGCACTGGAAATAGAAACACTATAGTTTACACTAGCCTAAGGACACCAGTGAAACTTAGACCAGAGATCAAGTGTAGCAGGCTGTTGTCTGAGATGGCATCAAACAGACCTGTTAGCTCAGAGGCAGCAGAAAGGCAATCCTGGCATTTTGTCTTTTTAATTATGATCAGCTATGGAGTTGTTGTCAAAGCTACCTTTGAGAGTCTTTTTTTGAAGTGTTAATGTCAGTGTTGTCTCAAAGTGAACTGAGTCACGCTGACTTTAATAGAATAGATTTAGTTATTGGTTTGGAAATGTGACCTTGTATGCCAGACTAGTTAGGCTGGGGAATTGTAGACTGCTTCTGTACAATGTTTTGCATGTGTTTTGGATCAACACCAAGTGTGATCCCTTGGAATGTTTATGTTTATTTTACTTATATTTATAGTTATTCTATTATAATTCTGATTGTGCAAAATGCAAATATCTACAGCTCTAAAGCTGGGAATTTAAATTACTTCTGAAAAATAAGTAAAGCTTCTTTCTTCTTACAGGAGTTGAATTAATAGTAACTTGAATTACCAAGAACTAACTCCTCTACTTCAGAGTTATCTTGCCTGCAATCACCCTAAGTAATTGCTAGAACATAGTAATGTTGTCCTCTTTGGTCTTCACTGTAGATCTTTTAGTCAGATTTGCTACTATAGCACTGGATTTTTAATCAAAATCTGTGGGAGATCCGCTTGTACACAGGTGTAGAACACATATTTGTCCTTAGTAGCTTTTGGTACTAACAATTACTAAATGTGGATTTGAATTACAGTTCAATACCTAAGTTTGCTTTCCAAATAAAGTTCATATGAAATAATGTCTATATGAGAGAACAGTATAAAACTGCCTACACAGAACAGTAGGAGAAAAAAATAAGAACTAAATTCTGAAGGAGATCTTGATTGAAAAATGCTGTGAGCTTTCCCTCTCATTTACAATATTTATAAATTAGTTGTCAAATTGTTTTTGCTATGTAAATATTGTTTACTCCTTGTCACTGTCACTTCAGTTCCTATCACCATAAGTTGAGCACATAAAATTGAGCTTTGAAGCTTCTGAACAAATCTTAAAATTTTTTTCCACCCTAAAAAATCCAGGGCTCTCCACTACTAATTAGTGCTGCTAATATGTTTGTGGCTTTTTTCATTTTCAGATAGTGCTCGAAAAACATTTGGAAGTGCCTCCTGTATTTCACCAATCAAAATTATCACGAGTATTATCTTTTTGTATCTTTGATCAAAACCACCATTATACAAATAAAAGCAGCAGCCCATCAAGTAAATTTAATTTAGCAACCAACTGTAGCAAACACTGTATCAACATGTAAAGATATAGCTACTCTTCACCAGAAAAATAAAAACAAAACCTGAGACAGGTTTTATATTCTCCTTTTCCGCTCTTATATAAATGTACCGAAAATGGGAATCAGATAACTGACTCCTCTGACAAAAAGCATCCTGGACTAATAGAACTGCAAACTTCCTAAAACCACTCTCTTCCTAATATGCTTCTGCTCCAGCACACTCATTTATCCACACTAAACTCCATAGGCAGGTAGGTGGCTTCAACTCTTTCTGTTCTATAGTCAAAAAAAGACTGTGTGCCACCTTGAAAATGTGCATGAATTGAGTCATAAGGGGGGTATAAAATGCATGAAGATGTTCTTATTTCTTCAATGGACTCAGTAATGTTAGTGGTTTGTGCTTGTAATTTGGGAGTAATCTGTTGAAGCTAGTGGATCTTCACAGGACTGGTCTTTCAGTGGCTTAATACTTTCCAAACTATTTCCACTTGGACAAAGTGAACACTTAAAAACATGAAAACAAGAATTCTATGTTCTTTGCCAATTCATATTCACTTGCCATGTTCAAGAGAAAAAAGATAAGAGGAACATAAAAACAGAGAAACAGATCCAGTATACTTTGATTTTCTGTTTTCTCCTAAAACATGTACCAGCAAAAACTTGATTAGAAAGAAAAAATAATTCTGCCTAATAGGAGCTAGCAAGGAACATATGGCACGACATAGATTGTACACATTGAGACATCAGTCAACATGGCAAGAAGATGAAGCAACATCCACAAATTACAACCTTAATTGCTAAAAATAATTAAACAGATTGGCAGACATTTTAAAAATCACACATGAGCATCCAGTAGCCATGGAAAGTGAGTAGGACTCAGTGATGTAAATAGTGATGTAATTTATAATTTTAAATGTTTTCCCTATTATTTAAAGTATCTTTATTTGACAGTTTGAAAAACATCCAAGTTATGTTATGCCCAAGGTTAACTGGGATAATCTTCTCTAATGCATGAAATATTTTTAACTCATTCCTTTCTCTCACTCTACCTCTACATACTGTATTTGAATTTTAAATCAGGTGAATATTTATGTTGTTCCAAGTTTTCTAAAAGTATCATAAATTAGAAACATCTGTAAACACAAAAAGTATCATAATCTTTGATTATGAAAAAATATCATATCTTTTAGAGGAAAGAAAAGGTAAAAAAAAGTAAAAGTAAAAACAGAAGTTATTTTCTTTAACTGTCAGGAAATTAAAACCTCAAATGGAGCTTCTAAACCGTTTTTTTTTCCAAGCTGTAGCCTGGTGAAAGCTGATTTTTAAGGAAAAGTGACATGAAAACTGATTTTTAAGGAAAAGTGACAAAGTTTTGATCAAACTTTTTTCTCGTTATGTTTCATCAGAAAAGTGAACACATTTAAGGAGGAAGGAATTCTATGTAATTTTTTTTATTATTATTTGTTTCAATTCTCAGTCACAGATGGAAGGAATTATGGACAGTATTGTGCATGCTCCCCTGAAAAGGCAGAATAGTGCTAAATGTATGCTGTCTTCACTAGAGAAACACTAATAATTTACTAAAAAAAGGTAAATACCTGAGATTCAGCTTTCCAGTAAACCTTATCATTGCTGAATTGAATGTGGATGTCATTATAAGTTAAAAAAATAGTTGCATGCCAACAGCAAAACCGAATGCCTGCCTTTTGCTTTGAGAAGAAACCTCGCCAAATTAGACTTGTCCATATTCATGACCTCTTTTTCCTCCAGCTCTTCATGAATATTCAGTAAACAACTTTTCTTCAAAAGAATATGCATCGTTACCAAAAATCTCTGCAAACCGGTATATGTAGGAGTGTTTGCACTAGTATGCTGGCATATTGAAGAGCTCTTTTATTATTTGTCCAATAAACTCATTAACTGATTAAGAACATTCAGTTCAATTAGAAATAGAAGGATCCCTCTGCTGCTTTGAAAGCTTGGGCCATCCAACCAGGCAGAGCAACTGTGCCACACGGCTCAGAAATTAGTCTAAGAAATAAATAATAGAAACTAAATGATCGGCGGTGAACACACAATCTAAAACACTTTGTGCCATCCATCCACCGAGCCACTCGGAGCAATTTGATTTAAAAAAAAAAAAAAAAAAAAAAAGAAGAAGAAGAAGAAGAAGAAACAAACCCAAAACCCAGGAAAATCCCGCAACCTGCCCGCAGGGGATTCAGGCACAGACAAGGGCTGGGTTCCTGAGGAAACATCCGTCGCCAGCTCTGCCACAAACCCCGAACCGCGGGCGCTGGTGGAACCGCCCGTCTCCCGCTCCCGCCGCTCCCGCCGGCCCGGCCGCCGCTAGTGGGAGCCGGGAGACCGCGCACGGCGCGCCTGCCGGGGGGCTTCGGCTGCACTGACGCCGCCTGCCCTGCCTGCCCTGCCTGCCCTGCCTGCCCTGCCTGCCCCCCTCCTCTGCCCCGCTGCACTGCCTCTCCTGCCTGCGGGAAGGTGGCACCCCTCCTTCCCACCCACCGCTTCTGTAGCACTCGCGGCTGTAACTGTTGGAGGAGCAAAATCCTGTCTGCTGTTTCATAATTAGGGGGTTATGGCCTGAAAAAAAAAGTCACAGTTGGATTTTTTAATATGAGCTAAGTGATCATGCTCTAGTGGTTTCTAGATGCTTCTCTTCCTAGCCTTGCTTCAATTTCAGAGCACCCCAGCGCACAAGTGCCACTTCCGAATGAGTGACAGCAGGCCAGGGTACTGTGCTGAGGATCCGGTGGTGTTCTCACAGCCGAATCTGGCCCATGGTTAATTTAACACTTCGTTAACTTTCAAAATGTTAATAGCATGACAGCTGATGTTTACAAAGGATACTGAAAGAATATTCAGAATTAAATGCAGTCCTTAGTATGTGCAAAAGGGTTTGTTAATTTACATTGTTCCTTGTCCCCAAAACTCTTACAAAATTTTATGTAGAAGTTGGGGAAAAAATTGTGCCTTAAAAGCTTATATGAACACAGACACGGAGCTGCATGAGTACACTTGCTCAATATAAATTTTAATACATTAATGCTCAATATAAATTTTAATTTCTGAGATAAAATCTGCAATCATAAAAACACAAGCTGGTTTTCAGGTGCCTTGTTCTAATCAGGTATTTTAGAAATAAAATTTACTAACTACAGCAGTTTATGTTAGCATGTTCGTGAGAAATATGACTTTTAACTCATATTCAATTATTTACCTCATTATTATGATTGTCAGCAATAAAAATTTGTTTAAAAGTAATAATGAAAGATGCTTCTTCCAAATTTTCATGTGCATATGGCTAAAGAAGAGTTCTATTCATTTTTTTTATTATTATTTGAAATTCTCTGAAATTTAAAAATGATCAGGGCTGGGGGTGAATTAAGGAATAACCGAGCTAGAAAGATAATAGATGATAAAAATTCAGTAGAAAGGATGTGCTGATATGGAGCTGGAGAGATTAGAAAAGAAAGCCCATCACACTTTCTGATAATTTTTCCGTGACAGACACTTGTGGTGAGAATACTTTCACTGTTACCTCTTACCCCTGAAACACAGTATTGCTATCACTACTATGAGACCATATGCTTTGTACTGCAGTTTGCAAGGCCTTGGGCTTGCCCTGTCTGAACTCTTCCTGACTTGCCTGCAGGTTTTTTTTCCTGCAGACGTTTTTCTGTAGGAGGAGGTTAGATCAGGAGCCTATGGTAAGTTACTCCCTTCACACAGACATGCTGCTGAAGGTACTGGTTTTAAGATCCAGAAGATAAGTGGAAGGATGAGCATAATGCTAGGAAAAGGGCTGAAAATGGCAAGAGTGTGTTTAACAATTTGAACTAGGTTGCTACTATTACTTAGACATTATCTGTATAGAAGAATTTTTTTTTTCTGTAATGACGCCAGGGAGACAGTACCTTATAGTGTTGCAAGAAGAATAAGTACATGTCCAGAGCAGCAGGACACATAGAAATCTTACTAGTAATTTCAGTGGTAAGGAGAAAGGAGGCAAGCAGAATAGAAAGCAACATCAGAAGTTCTCCACTTAAAATGAAAAGTCAGCAATATATTAACGGTAGAGAAAGAAGAACTGCTCAAAGGGAATACTTAAGAAATTATCTTGAAAATTACTAAAATATCACAGTGATTGAAATGTTTGCCTTGTTATGGTTTTAGGATGTTTTAAATATCTCCTGTTTAACAGAAAAACCTGAACTAAATCTCCACTGAGCTGTAACTACTGCTTGTCCTGAGAAAGGACAAAGCATTCTGAAATTGTTGGTGAAAATGGATCTCTCATTCAAATCCTCAAGAGGCAGGACTGAAGTAGATTCTATCTTCTAGACCTCCCTGTAGCTGAAGTACATTCAATTCCCAGTTCTTTCTTTGCCAGTCGATAATTGGGAATTTGCATACCACGAGTAGCTGAATCTGCCAAACTACTCGCTAGGTCTGAGGCGTTTCCTCTAAGATAGGGCTGCGGTCTCACTTGTCACTCCTAGGTCTCTTCTTGGATAAAACTGCATCTGAAGCAACTAAGCAAGGGACAAGTAGGATGAAAACAGTTACTCCATTTCAGCAAAGATGTGCTAGATATAAAGGTACTACCAAGATACAAATGTGTTAGTTAATGCTATGCTTGGCTCTGCCGTTGCCAGGATTGGTTGGAGGCTATACTAATGATAGGATTATCCTTATCAAAAAAGGCCAAAGCACAGGATCAACTACTGTACAGTCAGTGCTTCAGACATGTCTTTGACCAGAGCTGGATTGTACTATCCCAGTGCCCTCCTGGGTATAAGAATAACATGGGTGTCAAGGGGCAACCAGGCACTAGCTGGAGAATTTTACTCAAGTTAATCAGTTGCTAACCAACACAAATTGCTGATTACTCTTCTAAGTACTGGGAAAGAGAGGAGTACAAAGAACTAAACAAGCACATAAACGTCTATCCTCCCACCTCCACAAACGTAGCTTTCCATATTTTCTCTACCAGTTACATCCAGTTCTCAAGTATTTCTCTGGAGAGGGGACAGATAGTGGGGGAAGCTGAGCTGATACACACATGGCAGTTCTCTGCTGCTCTGAACAGAGTATTTTACCACCATCCTTTGACCTATGGCTCCCTCTCACATATGCACCTGAGCAGGGGCACAAGTTCTTCTGTCTTGATGGTTGTTTGGTACCTGGTGGGTTTTCCTACTGCTGTCTCCGTCGTTCCCAGTTTTGAAGGGAAGAGCAATTAGCCAAATGGATTAAAACTCAGGTGTCACTTTCCCTCAGGATCAGGGCCAGGGCAGACCCTGATTTGTAGAATTTACTAGTACAGACACAGTCATGATGACTGGGTAGTATATCCTAAATACTCTGACTGCATACCCCAGAATCCCTTGCTGCTTAAATTTATGTTAGCTGAAAAGGCTTATGTAATGGGTTTAAAACATGAGTATTTTCCCTCTTCCAGCATGCCTGAGGAGTTAGGTCATTGCTATAAAAATAAATATTTTTATACACATATTACATATTACATAAGAAGAATCCAGTGTCTTGGAAACATTCATTAAGCGTTGAGACAGCTGGGCATTGACCAAGAAAACAATCATCCCAGGCAGATGCCTGACAACCAGCCTGCTGACTTCTCAGGTGTGACACGGGGATCCTGCCTGCTTGCTTCTTTCATTTGACACATATATGAAATAGGCTGCTTAGGTGGTATAGGCTGCTCTGTCACACACAGTTTAACCCTCATTCACAAGCACTACCTCATAGCTAGTAAGTAAATTAAAGCTGAAATAGATCTTTGTTTACATTTCAGTGTTTCCTTTATAACTCATTCAGATTTTATTTCAGTACAAACTAATGTGAGACCAAATAAAACAGAATATAATCAAACGGTAGAAGGTTATACCCCTGGGATGATGCTCAGTTTCATAATGATGTCTTGTATTTATTTTTCCCAGTATTAAAATTAAAAAAGTCATTTTTTTCAGTCCTAGCAACCAAAATGCCCAGATATTTCAGTAAATAGTTCAAGACTACAAATTATGAAATATTATTCTTCTCCTATGCATGTTGCTGATGGTAAATAGTTCAAGACTACAAATTATGAAATATTATTCTTCTCCTATGCATGTTGCTGATGGTATTTAATGCATTGCTATGCATAATAGTACATTCACTCAGTCTCCTTCACTGTACAGTACTAGGTCTTGACCTTCATGTCCCAGAAAATTTCAGTACTTTTGATTTTAAATGCCCCTAATATTTTATTTTATGTTTTACTTCTCCAAGGACTGTATCATCCTGCTCAGATTTTTCCAAATATTTTTTTAAACAAGTAGTAAATGATTGCTCTTTCTCATTATAAAGATCACTTTGAAGTCTTCAGTTAGAACTGTATCGTGCTTTATGAATTTGATTCCTTTTACTTATCCTTTTAATTTTTCTTTATTATGAACATTATGAACATAAAAAAATATTCTTGCAGATTTCATGCAATGCCAGTAATTAAGTTTAGATTTTTTTAGTATTCTAAGAACTGACTCTGCCTTCCCAGAGTTCTGGTGTGTACTGAATGACTCATTTGAGTATGGTTTTTCTCACCTTATTATTTATTCAACAGACCTGACAGTCATTGTGAGATTTCCATTTGTTATTTAATACTGTAAGTCAGAAATATATGTGTTTGTTCCTGGTGCGGAAACTGTATTAGTATTTTCTCTTGATGTGTATAGCCAAAGAATCTGTCATGTGAAAAACAGAAGTCGCATATGTACTTAGAGAAATATAGAAAATAGTTACAAAAAGCAACTGTAAAAGTCTATCTAGTGACCTAGTCTATCCTAGTGACCTAAATAATTCCTGACAGGTATTTGTCTAACCTTTTCTTAAAAGCATCCAGTAACAGAAATTCTACATCACTGCGCTCCATTCAAACACACGATCAATCTTTCCTTTAGAATGGTTTTCCCAGCGTCTCGTGCCTCCCTTGAAGCCTGTTATTTGAGAGCAGTATATCACCTTTCTCATCATAGCATCTATTTACTTATTCAAAGACTACTATGATATCTTCTCCCTTTTTTGTCAAGACTTAACAACCTCAAATACCTTCTTTCAGAGGCCATATTCTTCTAGACCTCTGACCTGTTTCATTGCTTTTCTCTGGACTGTATGTAATTGCTTTATGTCTTTCCGGAAGCTTGATGGAGTACTTGAGCTGAAACCTTACCTGCATTAAGCAGGATGAAGGATTACTCCTACAGGTTATATTCCTGTTGACAAATCCCAGTAGGATATTTGCCTTGTTTGCAGTAGCTTAATAACATTGAGTCATGCAGAATTTGTCACCCTCTCCAATCTGAGATCTTTTCCTGCAGAACTTCTACCCACTTAGTTGTTTCCTGTCTTGCACTAAATAGATGATGAGTTCTGCCTACATGCAGAACTTTGCATTCCTCTTTGCTGACCTGTATCTGCTACATACATATGACTTATTCACAATAAATTTGCACTAGTGATTTCAGTGTCTGTAGACACTTAATGTGGAGCACTAACAAAAAAATTATAAAAAAAATCTATCATGAAAGCACAGCTTTCAGTGTCATTGTTTATGCTGATACCAATATAGCTTTAAGTTATTAAAAAAAAATAAAAATATAGAAAATCAGTTAATAAATCCAGAAAGGAACAACCATTAAGGTTAGAAGGCTCAGTGTTAAGGGTTTTTCTTCTTTTTGTTTCATGGAAAATTCCTGAACTGACAGCCTTGGGCAGCAAAGTCTTCCTATTCATCTGCAGAAAAATTCCACCTGAGCAGTGAGAGCATACACTTCTCCACTAACGTGTTTCGAATCTTGACCATGGAGAAACAACTCTTTGTAGTACCAAGTCTATTCATTTCCCAGAGCCACTCAGTTCCTGGTCACTCTGTCAGGATTGCCTACAGCAAATATTTTGGAATATGGACATCTTCTGTAAGGACCATGTTAAATGGACAATCTGTACATTTTTTAGGGCTAGTCTGCACAGAAACCATGTATTATTTTGACTGTACTGATGCTGTTGAACTGTTATTTTCGTGTGGATTCATAGTATTTTTACAATCAATAGAGCCAAAATGCAAGACAGCAGGGACACTCTTGAATTAATCCTACATTAGTATGTTTTTCATGGTCAATACAGTTTAAGGGGTTTCAACTCCCCTGCCCCTGGGAATTCTCTAAGCCTTGTTCTGCACCCCTTTATAGTCCCTCACCCTCCTTTACCAACTTTTTTAGTACTGCATTGCAAAGTACATCAGTGCTAAAATTAGAGGAGGTAATAGCGCCAGGTTTTGGAGTGCTCCTATTTGCAGCCCAGCCATGAGTTGCCAAGACAGAACTGAAAGGGAGTGAGTTGGGATGCCTGGTGAGAAAACATGGCTAAAAGAGGGAAGTCGTGATAACCTCCTAAAACACATTCCCTGCTGCAGAAATTTTAATATCATGCTGCTGACTGACTCTTTAATCCCCCTCTTAAACTGCACAGCTGGGGGGATGGAAGTCAGGATCAAAGTTTTACTTCAATGAATAGTTAATTGTGCAAGAAGAAACAGCAACAAAAGCAGCAGAGACTGAAAAAAAGATGACCTCCACAGAACTGAATAGTTTAGCTGCCTGGTGGCTGCAAAGCTGTTTGAAATCACACCAGTGAATCATTTGAAAACTGCCATCTTTTACCACAGGGTACAACAGGTAGGAACAATCTTTCTTAGGAAAGCCTGATCTGGCTTTCGTGCACAATCCAAAAGCCCTGAGAAGAGGCATATGCCTTACTCTGACCTTCAAATGGCAGAGTTTATGCCCACTTCCTTTCACAGTGTTTTCTATAGAGTGGTTCAATCAGGTCCTTACTCGGAACCACGTTGAGTTTCATCAGGCCCATTGTCAGCATCTGGCTTTACTGCAGAGTCTGACAGGGCTGTGTGAAGATATCAAAGTCCATTTTAAATGCTTCCTACTGCAGTGAGCCTATATTCTCAAGGTACATTAGTCTGCACAACATGCTGTATAGTGAGCTGTTTCAGTACCCAAGTTAGGTATTTCTACACTGGAAATCTGTAGCACATAAACACAGCATCAACATACCTTTCCCTCAGGTGCATCTCTTCTGTGAGGCATTGCTGAGGGACTGCAGACATCTAATTCAGTTCAAATGATTTGATTCAGCTAGCCAGTGGGATACCTAAATATGTAAAATTACCTCAACTTTCTTGCACAATTAAACTTTCTTTTTATGAAACACAGGGGTATTAAAGAATTTAAGTCTCATGCTTTTAAATAAGATTTAGCATCCTGAAGTTGTGATACTTAAAGATAGATAGCAAATTTCTACTGAACTCAGTGAGAGACTAATATTCTCACAGAGCTATACCTTTGAGATCTGGGTTTTATAGATGACATTGTAAAAAGGGCATAGATATCTAAAGTGGGACATAACCAGGATTTAGGAACTGAAATACAAAACACAGATGCCTGAAATATCTAATTTGCTGCTGCCTACTCATGTCTGAAATCTGCAGAGCTCTAAGTTTCCCAAATTAAAGCTCTCATGGTACCTGAAGTTCTACTTTGGGATTTGCTAACAAGTGAAGCACTGATCTTAGACTAAGCCCTATCAGGCTTCACAAACTAGATTTTTCTCTACTATGTTTGCAGAAAGGACTCAATCTGTTAAGCTCTACTAGAGCAGACCTATTGTGCTCTGTTCTTCTGATGAAGTTGATATGAGAGTTGGGATTTGAAGAGTTAAAGCATTCAGTCACAACAGGGGTTACAAAAGCTTTCCTTTCTATACTTGCCAGAGGGAATATTAACTCTTATTTTCTATAAAAGCATTTTACACAATAGCTATATATTAAGAGGGGTAAGGGAGGGAAATGACAAGAAAAAAAAGAATGATCCTGTAACTGATGAGGTTATTCCACTTTGCATATAACAATTTGTGAGGCCAGAAGAGAACATACAAGTATGACCAAGACTCTTAAACAGTGGCTTAAAAACAGATCTGGCAAAACACTAAAATGTCAAAATATTTAGGAGATGAGGGAAATGAGGCTCTCCTGTATCCTAGTCTATAACTACTAGAACACTCTATACACTAGTGAAATCATCTATGTTCAGCTTTGTTTGCAAAATTTATTTTAAAATTACAGATTTTCAGAAATAGTTCAATATTAAAAAAAAAGAGAGTACTCTGAGTATAAGTTCTATGGCTTCCTATAGTGAAAGAATCTTGTATATGCTAAGACAAAAGGCATAAGTTTCAAGCAATCTGGATAATAATTAAAAATAGGTTAAAAGTTATGAAAAACATCCATTTCCCACCCTCATTTTTTTGGTGCCTTCACCTCAAGTTGTGCTCACACAGTTCCCAGTGGAGATAACAGAAGCACTGAGCGTGTTCTGTGAGGAGTTAAAGGACCTGGTGAGAGGGCACCTTCCCCATTTCTGACTGCCAAGTGATAGCTGGCTGAGGTCAGTAATGGGAAAACCCCATTTTACTACAGTGTTGAAGAACATGATTACTTTGTGTGAAAGAGGCTAGGATTGAAACATATGCCTGAAATTAAGTACATTAAGTATGTTTCTGAATACGCCATGTTGCCACCTGAAATTATTTGAAAATCAGGTCAGTAAAAAACAGTTTTAAACAGCCACTCTCCTAAAAGCTCTAATGTTTCAATTGGCAAAGATAATTATTTTCTCTCACATAATAATCTTTCAAGGGCAGGGCTGAGATGCCACATTATTGAAGTTTATCATCATTTGCATTGCTGTCCCGCCTGTTGCAGGGATAAATAGAAGTCTTCCGTTTCCAGTGCTGTCCATATCACAGCTTGATTTGATGCTAAACACACTTAAAAAAACCCATGTCTTCATATACTAGGAAATTATTTTTTCTTCATTATTCACTGTGGTATGAAATAAAAATTATGCAAAATTACAAAAAATTACACCCCTTTGGTGTCCCCCATCCCCCCTCCCCAGTTTCTGAACAGATCTCTGAGTATGTAATTTTGAAGAGTTAAGAATAGCTTGTTTGGCTCATTACTTCCAATTACAATACATTGCTGCTGCAAATACAATGACAAACTGTTAAGCACTTGTGTGTTGTAAGGTGAAATTCAACTTTAATGAAGTAGACAAGTTTCTAAGAAATTGCAAGCTCTACTTAAAACACGGCTGCATGCTTCATCTTTTTATACTCAGCTACATTTAAATAAAAACATTAAAAAATTACAAGTTATTTATTACGCCTGAGGGTTCCCAGAAAACAAGAAGGTACAGTAAGAAACAACAAATCAAGTGAAACAACAAATCAAGTGATAGCAGTAAGCTATCCAAATGCAAGCATCCAGATGGCTTAAACATATGAATTTGAACTCTTTTCCAGTTGCAAGACTTTTTTAATGTCTGAAGTAATTTACTGAGCAAACATCCCAGTGATGAAAAAATGTATGATCAGCAAATTGAGTATGTTGACACTTCAATCTATATGTACTAGCAAAATATATTGCTTTTTTTTACCTTGAAACAAGAGTAAGACTTATGTGATTAAATGTGGATTACCTATACAAAGTGTGTGTTTATAAATCAGCTAGACCACTAGACTCATTTAATAATCAGTGGAGAGAAACAGGCACTCTTGGGGCCTGATTCACCTTGTGATTCATTTTATGTTGAGAGAAGCATACCACACATCATCAAAAAAACCTGCTGGAGGCCTTAAGTGTAAATCTAAATTCTAGCACATAGACAACTGGCATATGTTGTAGATTATTATGTGTACATAGATGTATATGTCACTGTTTTACTTAAAGTCTATTAGACTGTAATAATATTTACAGTAGCACATAGCTTCTTGTACTCCGTTACTGTAATTCTGTAGGAAACAAGATATGTTGAAACCATTAGTGAGGAAGGAACAAATTTTCTAACCTATAAGCTATTAAGAAGAGAGATACCAATTTGGTTCATTTGGATAATTTTTTTTTCTCTTCAAATTCTTATGTGAATCACCTGTAGGTGACTATAAACTATACATTTTTAAAAAAAACTATTAAAAAAAGACTATAGTTTATTCTTACATAGGTGAAAATTAATCTGCGGCAGTTTAATTACCATTTTGTCCAAAATTAATTTTATATGCTTTGCAATTATACAGTGCTCTAAGGCATTTGTAAAAAATCACTATGAATCTACGAAACTATACACTATTTTAGCATCTAAAAAGTCCCTTGGAGTTTTCCTAAACTTTGTCATGACACATGGATTATGCTACAGTTTTAATGACTGTAGTAAGATAATAAATTAATGGAATTGTAATAATTTTCCAGAGAAGCTTCCTGGAAGCTTATTATTATTATTATTATTATTCTCTTATTTACATGCTAAGCTTTCTGGCTCACCCAAATTAAATCCTAAAAGTCCTTCAGTGGTTGCTCTGACACCACCCTCACTGGCCTTGCTGACTGCCCCAATGTTCTAGATGAGCACAGTCATTAACCAAAGAAGCAGAACAGAGTAATACTCTGAAAGACCTTGTTGTTTACCTAGACAGTGTGAGTTATCCTTTACCTACATAAAAAGAGCCAGTTGATGTTATAAATAGAAATTTGCAGTTCTTTCTTTGTTTCTTTTTGCAACATGAAGCTTTCTACTTTCAATTTGCCCATCTTTTGAAATACAGTCATCTTTCACATTACTAAGTAGCATGAGAAATATTGCCAGTGTTCATAAAAAAGAATGTGACAGTAAAATCTGGAGCAGCATTCGGTATTGAAAAATCCAGTCTGTCTAAAAATGAGATTTTAAGGGCTAAACTGAAAAATACATAGAACATTTTTGCAGATGAAAACGCTTAATAAGTGATGATTTAAATGCACATTTCCAGTCATAAGCTAGTATCTCTCCAACAGAGGTGCCTACAGCAGAGAAAAATTGCCCCATGCTCACTGCTGCTGCACTCTTCACAGAACGACAGATGACACAAAGTAAACCAATTACAGACTAGCCTGGCTGCTACATTAGAGAGCTAGCAGTAGCTACTCACTCATGAATAAGAAGTGTCTTCATGCAAATTGGAGACCTACCACAAAATATTAGTGACAGTCTAGTGAGTATGTCTTAGGTTCTATGAAGCAACATGCAAATATATGGAAATACGGTTTCTTTCATCATTAAATTTTGTTAATGCACCACAAATTTTAATCCTAATGAGTTTGTTCACTCTTTCCCACACAGGACTGAGCAGTGAGAGTAAAACACCCCACCAAGGTTGTCACTTGATATTCTAGTCACACAGGGGACATGGCTTCCCAGTCCTGTCATTTCAGCCTGTTGAGTCTAAAGAAGTAACTGTTATTATTCTGCACTCGAAGCCAACATTTTCCACTTGAGACACAAATCCAAAAAAATTAATGTCAGATGAGGAAAGCATTAATTCCTTTTCCAAGTAAATTGGTTATCTAATTTTTGACAATTTTTATGGTTCCTATGTGCAATGTTGAAGGCAAGACAACTTTTATTAAAAAAAAAAAGGAGGGCAGGAGATATTTTTTTTGCTGTTAAAATATGCACAGACAGCATTTTGGGCAGAGCAGGCCCAAAAAAATGTCACAGTTCCTTTTTTGGCACTGGCCCTAGCACAAGTGAATTATATCTAAATTTCAGATTTTATTAAATGAAAAAAATCTGTACCTCTCAGTTATGAGGAAGGCTTAAATATTTTTATTTAACTCCATTGAAAAGTAATTTCTGTTAGCTATTGTGGGATTCTTTTGGCAACCATATGAGAAATTAATTTTTTTTCTCTCTTAAAACATTATCCCAAACTACAGAAAAACTTGAGAAACAATGGACAAAGAGGCCATATATGAAAATTAATAGTAACTTCATCACTTCAAAAGTAAATTTGTATGTATACATTTCCTCCTACATAATCCAAATATCACTTGCAACTTTTGTCTTTATAAACTATTTTCAAGTATTCTTTTGTTCACTGTTTAAAGGAAGAATTACCATAATGAAAAGAAGTAATTTAATTGCTTTGTCTCTCATATGAATATGACTATTGTGCATATTGTACAAATAAGACTTTTATTTTTTTAACAAAAAAGGCAATTAAAAGGTCTTCACTGCTGGTTTATCATTCCAACTATTTCTCAGATTATTTATACAGGAGGAAAATTGCAACTAGTGGGTCCATTATAAAAACATGAAAAAGTTAGCATTTAGCATTACCTTCCTGAGCTGGAAACATAAGCCTATCTGAAAGTAAAATTATAGTGCTCCCACTAGAACATATAGTTATTAAACCAGAGAATTTATCAGACAGGTTATTCACTTAAAAAAGGATCCCAAAACAATCCAATCACAAAAAAAAACCCAAACAAAACAAAAAAACCCACAAACCACAAACATGAAATGAAAAAAACTACAGTTCTTGTTTTTCTATTGTATTTCAGAAAATTCAGTGAAAAAATCAGCAAGACACAAGACCTCACTGAAGATAAGATCTCTATTTGAAGAAAAGTTGCCTATGTATTCTAAATAAAAATTTATACAAATTGCTTTTATCTACATTTTATCAATGTCTGTTTTGAACAAAACAACTTTGTGCTAGGATATGAAAAAAAAAGAAATGTGTTCATATTTTATCTGTAGATTCATAGTTAATAATACACTGATGGCCCAGAGTTGTATATCATATGTGAAATGTGTATGTGTTATGTGAAATGAAGCCAAGTTATGAGAAAACAAAGGTTCTTTATTACAATTCCATATGTATTTTTCACAGGAATTGAAGTGTTAGCCATAGAGTCTTGACTAAACTCTAATGTGGGAACATCTGGAAATCTAAATTTGTCCTGCAACTTGAACAATGCAATTTTTTATTTCTCTGAAGGAATTATTCAGTTGTTGGAGATGGGCAAAGAATTCATGCTTACACTGCAGCATTGGCCAATTAATCAGATCTCTAAACATTCCTTCCTATAAAGTGACTATTCCAGTCTTTACATACGGAAACTGAAGCAATGGGTTAATTGACTTTTCTGAAGATATAGAATATTTTAATAGCAATACAGCACTAATATAATGAAAAACCGAGCTTCCAGTTTCTTAAATGAAAAAATAGCTGCTAGTTCTAACCCTTTACTAAAACAACATTGTTGGAATCACATCAGAAGGAAAGTTCAATCTGAACTCTATGTTCATGAGAGCCCATATTTCAACAGTTTGCACGAAGAAGAAAACAACCTTTGTTATTTCCCAAAATACAGGAAACTACCTTCCATTACAGCAGTGATTATCAACCTGGCTAGCTCATCAACGCATGCTGTAAGCAAAGTCAGAGTTTACTCTTCCATTTAATTTCCTGTGGATCTGAGTAGTGCAGTAAGGTTTCCTGGACAATACCTTTCATGTGAGCTGTGTGTCAAGTTTATTAGATGAGTAATACAGCATTTTTTTCTACTTTATGGTCACTGTGCCATATACTAATCATAGCATTCCACTTCTGACGATGAAGGCATGTTGCAAGCCCCAAACTGTGGTAAGTGTGGTTTCCAGCCAATCTAACATGAGTGACTATTGACTGTAGACAGACAAATTACATGCATACTTCCCAATTCTCATGTCTCTATTGACTTTGTTAGCCATGTTCCCAATTAAATGATGGGACAAGACATCAGTGTGCACTAATGCTTCTGATCTCCTAGGCTCTCCCAGAAAGGAAGAAAAGGAAAACAAACTTGGAAGAAAATTACAAGCTTTAATAATTAAAGCTGAATAATTAAGAGCTCGGGACTATAGGGGCCATATCAGGTCTTCCCTGATATCTGGATATAACTACAGATGCTATCAGGGAGATAAATATATCATTTAAAAAGGTTTCAGTAACTTCAGGAAGAAATGAAACTGTTTCATTTCCAAGTGTTATGACGCATAATAACACTTAGTAATGTAGGTCTTGTATGAAATAAGAAAAGCCCTATTCCTTTAAAAAACAAACAAACAAACAAACAAACAAAAAAACCAACACCAAACCAGTTTTCTACATGATATGTAACTTTGGCAAGATTCAAAGGCAGACTTGTGCCTTCCAAAACTGAAATGTATGTATAAGCTCAGTTCATGGGCTAAATGAACCTTTCAAGACCTGGTACATTACAGAGCCTCTTCCCAATCACAATATTCAAGGCAATTTCATATTTGATGATCAGCATATGACGTGAATGCCTGGAGGCAACAGCAGTCCCAACTGTGGTCTATCCATACACCCCCATCTGGCTCATAATGGATTTTCAGTCTAGTAAACACCATTGTTTCATCTCAGTTCTGCAGAACTTCACTGAAAGAATATCTTCCCATATTTGTCTTGGAGAACACAAGAAAGGACAAAATTAAGACTGTAAAATATACTGTGCAATTGATTTCTCCCTTTCTGACTACATCATGTAATTCTGGCCCTGGGCTCCTCTGTTCCCAGTGATGGACACATCTCATGCAGATGCATGTTTTCTTTTAAATCAGGAAACTCTGGATTTTAGTTTATAAAGGCTTAAAATAACTGATCAAAAGCTCTTATAGTCTGATTTGAGAAGATCATAAGTAGCATTACCACCTAGTTTACCTCTAGGTATTGGTACACTTATCTAGGACAGTGATGAGCTATATGAATTAATTATACAGAAAAGATTGTCATGGTTATTCACTGCAGTGAGACTGTACATTATTAATGAGGCTGATATGCAAATGAATCAGTCAGTACAAAAATTATATGAACTCTTTGCCAAAAACTTGATGCAAATCAACATCTGGTTTAGTCATGGGAGAAGAGGCAGTCCCATCTGGCTGAAAGTAAACCATCAGATTTTAAAAAACTTAAAAATCAGAAAGGAACCTATAATTCTAATCTGTCCTGTAGGGCAATCAGTTTTGAGGAGCAAAAAATTATGATGTTAAGGTTTGAAGAATTCAAACTTAAAGATGGTTAAAAAAAAAAAGAAAAATGGGGAAAAAATGAGTATTACATTATGGACTGCTGGAAATATTGAAACTACTGAAGTTGAAAAACTCAGCTGTTCTTCCATGGATATGTTCATTTTGATGGCTAGCTTCTTGAACCCTGCGTTAAAAGCCTTTACAGCTGATGCAAGATATGTGGAAGAAAAAAAAATCAATTGCAAGGCACTCCTGATGGAAGGTGTTAATTTATTTAAAGCATTTTGCAATTCCCAGTATCTCTTTACTTTTCTTAAGAATCAGATATTTGTCCAATCCAAACCCCTAAATAGCCCATGTTTTCACAACAGGATTCCTTTTCACCTCACTTCCACTTAAACAGCTCATACAAGTGTTCTGTCTCCTCCTGAGCTTGATTATGGTTCTGAGCAGACATTTAACTTTCATCAATAATGTTAGACAGAAATCCATATTATTTTCTTCTCAGATTCCCCACAGGTTTCAATGATTCCCTTCTCCTTTACTGAGGAAACACATCAGAGACCTGGGCTCTGATGCTCTGAATGGTCTCCTATTGATGGGGTAGTGAATGTCTAGACAGTTGTTGTGCATTACAACACAGACAAGATATACCTTGCATAAGTAGATGGAAAGTGACTCATTTAGCTGAATCTTGACTCTTTTGAAGAGAAACGCAAATCAGGAAGAAATTTCTTTTTTCTGTGCTAACATATTTAACTCTGATGTGCCTCCTATATGCGAAATTTTTTTTCAAAATGCAGCACTAAGGAGAAGATATGTATTGTAGCAATTTTGCCAATAAGCTCTACTGCATTATTTATATTAAATTTTATTATAAACTTCTATATTCAGTTATAATTTCAGGAAGGTTTCTATTTATGTCTTCAAAGATGCATAACCCTGACACAAACTTTATAAAATATCCTTTGGAAAACATGTAGTATTCCACAAGCAAAACTCAAATTAGGAAGATAGAAAGTAATATAGAATTATGTAATAATGTAGAATGATGTAAGTTCTTTTGAAAAATCATTTTTCTGTCTCTAGGCAATCACTGCTTTCATATAAGTGACTGGGCTTATATGTCAAGATTGCAGATTGTGATGAAAAGGATGATGCCAAACAGGGATTGGCTTTGCCAACAGTACTACAGTATTACTTTTACATATGATGCAAATTATTTAAGATAAATTATCTATTTCATGTAACAAGGCTATAGTCCTAGCCTATACACAGAAGTATAGCAAACTTTCATTTGCTAAATCAGAATCAGTGTTAATGCTTCTAGTGCTAGTAAATCAAATACATTCCCATGCTATATGGACTATTAACTTTTAGTGTTGGAGGCCTACAGAGAATAAAAATTCCCTTCCTAATAATACCTCCCCCCCAGCAAAACTAAATGCCTAGGATCACTAAACACCTTACAAATATGAACAAACTAGGGCTCCTAGATTTTCTGCAGACTTCATTATCACATTTTAAATATGGGGAGTGAAACGCAACATATCTCTGAGTAAGTTTCACTCACAGAAAAAGGATTCATTTATATAATTTTCTACAGCAGTATCTTGAAGTCAGAACACAAAGAGGTTATGTGGTTAAACAAAAAATATAACTCAAATCTGGGACTGGACGAACTAGAAAACATTGGTATATAGCTGTATCAGACTAACAACATTGATTCTACAGCTGTTGGAGTATTTAAGTACCAATTCAGCATCATTAATCTATTTTTCTCCACTAGCCCTACCAGAAGAATACTATCAGCACAACAGAAATGAGCAGGCCTTGATGAAAAACAGATGACAAATGCCACTTCAAAAGGGATGGAGGCAATTTCCTGTACAGGTAAATCCAGACCCAAACACTTCAGCTCTGCCTGATACTTCAAAAGAACATCTAATGTTTATTAGCTCTAGCAATTGTTTAGGAATTGAAAATAATCAGCTAAAATTTAAGTAATTTATGAAGGAAATGTATTGAATGTATTTACCTGAGCAAATTTATCTGCTTCTGTAAAAATCTAGTTAGTGAAGAATTTTTTTTCTTCTGCTACAGAGAATGTGCACCATGCTTAATATAAACATAAACATTTCCTACTCTATAGTGATGTCACTATAATTTTTTCAGCACATGAAAGGTAGGTTATTACCATAATTTACAATAACTTCTTGTAACATGGTGATTTTTATAGCAACATATTTAACTCATTGTGTTATCTTCAAGGCTTTTACATTTGCTTTGCCCTGCACCTTTCCATTTTAAGGAAGGAGAAAAAGTCCTCATAAAATGTAGAAGATGATGGTAACAGGAATAAATTATATCAGGTAGATGCATTACAAATCTCTACTGTTTTCAGATGGACCTGTCTTTCTGTGCATATTGCTTTTCTAGGATCACAGAAACCCACATTTTATTGGTTACATAACTTTATGAATTAGGAATTCATATTTTTCTCTGGTAATGTTTTCACCTTACTCATATAAAATGTACAATCCTTTATTCTTCTGATTTACTACTGACCGACCTGATGTCATGACCTCTTCTCTAGTTTTGCTAATGGCTATTCACTTTTAATATATCCTCTCTCTATGAATCTAACTCTTTTCAGTAGAAGGAAGTCTAATCAAAGCACCATTTAAATTCTTGGAATACTGAGATGTCCTTAGGATAACTACATTTACATTCAGTAAATATTTTTAATCACTAAGTTACACTGTCTTTTGACAACTACTTTGGAAAAAAAAAGTGTTTCAGCCACTTTCAGAACAGGATTTTAATTTGAATGGACTGCTATAAACTATAGGTAAAGAGAATAAAAAGACAGTAAGTATGCAGCTGTAGTTCTGCATTGAATCTTTCTACTGCATTCTTATTTTGTACATACGCAATATGCATTATATTAAACAACTTAGAGAAATATATGTATCTTTATTTAATAAGGTCTTAATCTTGAAAGATCATTATTTTCAGTCAGCTTGAACTCCTGATCAAGACAAATTTGAAGGCCTTAATCCTGTCATCATATCTCTGCTTTCATTCAAAAGATGTGAGCAACCTCACTCAAGGGTCAAGTATGCAGGACCACAGGTCCACATTTTAGTGTTTTCCAAGTTGAGATGCTGTTGCAGTGGAAGATTGATTTCCCTCCCGTTATTTTATACATGCATATAACTTATGTTAAGAATACAGTGATATTACCTCTGTGAAACATTATTTTAGTAAAACAAAGTTAATTATAGGACATCTTTAACTCATTGTCTTGGCTCCCAAGCATTTGCATTTGCTTTGCCCTGGACCCATGAATGAATAATTCCTGGTACGAAAAATTAATTTCAGAAAAGAAAAGAAAAAAGCCAATCCAAAGCAGAAAGGTTTACCTTCTTAACCCTATAATTTGACATGTTATCCCAACAAGATTAATGACATCTCAGAGCATGACAACTCGCTGATGTTTATGTCCTAACATGAAGCACAGTCTGGTAATATTGCTAGTCTGACATTCTTCTCCAGGGTTTAGTCTTTCATTACATATCTGTTCTTCCATTTTCAGGTTGGAACACTTCAGATTAGTTTGACTGAGCATTTTTTAGCTGATAGTTTACATTACTGTCTGTTCCACTTTGAAGGAAAGACACTTCAGGTATTAAAACCAAAACTACAAACCTGAACACTTCGGACACTGCAGGATAGAAAGTCCAGGTATCACTCCCTTTCTGTAACCAGGCTTGATCCAAAAGTCTAATGGAGACAAAGGGGGAACACCTGGACACGTTGTGCATTAGAGAAGAGAACTTCTATGGGATCCATTTTATTTAAGACTTGTTTGGCTTGTGAACATCTTTTGAGAACAAGAATCTTTTTGGAACTGCAGAATCCCATAAAAGTTTCCCAGGAAAGCAGAAGCTTGAGAATCTCAGTCTAGCATTGGAAACCATGAATATGGCAATATTTTATAAGTTTTAAGGAAGGAATAGATGGAAGTGAGTAAAAAGAGGATAATTTTGTTCCTAATGAGAGTAGATGGAGCAAGAAAACCTAGTCTTCCCCTGCCTCTTAAGAGCTAAACAATAAAGATTCTGTGATGAATAAAATGCAAAAAAAAGAGGCTTTCAATATCCTCTTCAAAAATGACATATAAGGAAATCTTAATTTGCTGTCAGCTCTCAGATTTATAGCAGTTCAGCATGAAGCATTTTCCTTAAAGAATCAGTGTAACCCTCTATGTATTACTACAAAAGGGACCTGCTGTTCTACTGTTTGCCTTTGTTTAATAGCGCCTCCACATTGTCCCTATACTTGTACACATTGCCTACTGTGTTAATTCTTGAAGACGATTTTATTTAAAAATAAATAAATGTACTCCTTTATTCACCCAAACTGAGTTCAAAAATTGAAAACTGGAAGAAAATTAATGTCTATAAGACCAAAGTTGATGTAATCATATGAGAGTCACCTATAGATTTGTTTATCTAGCACCAGGAACACCTGCCTCAATGACTTTGTATCTATTACCTGCACATATGGATCACTGTGCATTCCGCTTACATGAACCATCAATCCACAGAAAAACATAGGCCACATTTAAAAATATGTATTTTATATATATGCATCTACATATCTATTTGTGCGTGCGTATAGAAGGTTGTAAAGAAAGTGTGAGTCCAAACATGGTACTTAAAGCAATGTAAAATTCAAGAAAAAACCTGTTTTGGCAACTGCGTCCATCTTAGGTCTCAACCTTGTAACCATTTGTTTATGGTTGATTTAAAGTACAGTAACCTAGATAAAATATTTGTTCTTTATTAGTAATTTAGAAAACAGAAGTTCTATAGATCCAACCTCCATGATTGTGCTAAGCTGAATACCAAAGACTAGAATGAATGCCAGGAATCAAAAGTCAGATGTCAGGATGCTTGTCTGTAGAGTCCCAATGTAAAGCCACAGCAGTGCAGCCAAACCAGCTTCTCATAGCACTGTTTTTCATGTTTTCTGTTTCACAGTATTGCTACTCATTGTACTATGGCTTTACTCAGTGTGCTGATGTCACATTAAATGGAAGAAAAAAGGATATTTTCTTAACTGGACAGTGGCTGGAGATACTCCACATTTTAGCCAAAGATTGTGAGTGACAGTAAAAGAAAAAAGAATTGAGCTGTAGATGTTTATTTTTATTTGCTCCATTTTGTTTCATTTGTACCATCTTTCTAACTCTTTCTTTAAAACATGGATATACATTATTTTATACAAATGTGAAAAGACTAATTAATTTGTTTTAATCTTCTAATTTACTTTTTGTTTTTATTTGTGGTTACTGTACACCATGAGATGTCTGTAAATTCCAGTTGTGTCCCTGGTGCATAGACAGAGGTATGCTGATGGAGCTTCATCTTATTCACTGTAGGAATCATTGATACAAATGTCCACCAGTGAAATCTGCTAGTTCAATCAGCTCATATTTTGGAAGAATGCTCTGCATCAGCTTGAATTCCAAAACTTCATGTTATCTATACAAACATCTCCTCATAATATATTAAGTCAATACAATCATACTTAAGATATAGGAAATGTAAAATGCATTTTACATAGAGGAGGCTATTGAGACCAAAAAGTACAAAAAATGAATACCCTATCAGGAAATTATTTATTACCTGTTCCTTGAGACCAGATATTCAGATGATAATAAGATATGCCATCAGATTTACAATGTAGGTGAGTACTGCACCTGGCAGTAGCTAGCTGGTTTCCAGGTGAGATGTGCATTGGGCAGATGCTAAAACTGGGTTTGCCCAGAATGCACAATTACCCATCCCTTAATGGTGAAACTGGTATAATTATATTTAGGAATAAACAGATTGACCAGTAAATGAATGGAAAATATTATATTTGGAAGGTGAAATATGCAAGAAAAAGTTGAAGATGGAGGAATATGTCTATGATAATGGTACAGTGGTCCGTAATCTACACCCTTCTAATCCTTTCACATACAGATTGGGAGGACATGGTAGGAGTAATTCAGTTTTACTTTTAAATAAATGTAATTTCTGTCAGTAATTATGTTCATCTGGCAAACTGAACAGCTAGAAACAGGGAGAATAATAAACAGAAATGACTAGCAGCATCTTTCGAAAAAAGAAGTTCTGAGAAGCTGAGAAAAGAACGTATGTGGTTTCCTGGCTGTATTTATTTTCTCTGAGCTTGACTCTGCTCTCTGAAATAGTCTGCTGATCAGCAAGCCATGTGGAGGGTAGTTCAGATGTTTTGCTTTGAAAGTGAATGATGATTCCACACTAACTCTACAGGGCAAAATCCACCTACCATGTCCCTAAGACCAGCTGTGCAGTCCGTGTCACTTCTAGTCACTCTGTCTGACAGGGGTGGTTCATTATAAGCTATTTCAGTTCTAACCATTCTTATCTAACAACAGAGTTTAGAGCGGGAAAGAAAAAGAAGGAATAGAAGGAATTGCTGTGTCTTTGTGCAAGAAAGGACAAGTAGTTTTGTCTTCAGACATTTAAAGTTTGACAGAAAGCTTGGTCCCTTATCCAGCTGGTTTGCACCCAGCTTCCAGACAGTCTTGAATCCACATCAGCTCATTTTTCAAGATTAGAAAAGCCTCCCAACTAAGGTGTCGGAGAGTATGCTTGAAGCCTGAGAGCCATTTGGAGAAGTCCTAAATGTTGCAAGACTCTGGGAGCATAGCTTAATGAGATACAGGACTTGGCAGTGAAGCTTGACAAACATATTAATGTTGCTGCATTACATCCTGCCCCAATCTTCTTTTCCTGCTCCAGTGATTAAAGTTCCCTCTTCCACATTTGTACAGTTGTTTCTGGAGCTGTGCCACAGCCTGCATCACTAGAATGATACAGGCTAAAATCAATTTATTTTGGGGAGGTAATTCTTTACAGTAGCTTTTGTCCAATTACACTTTTCTTTTTCCCTTTAGAAATAGGCAAGAGATTGGGAAAGACATAACTGTGTCTCTGGGGTTAATTTGTAATTTATGCTGTCTGGAGAGGTCTTTGTATATTTGAGTGATGCTATATTCTACATGGGCCTGACAATTCTTCGTTTCTAATGTCATCATGTGAAATGTAAAGGAAATGAGAACTGAAGTTGCAATTTACCACTGTGAAGAGTCCTGCTTGTTGTGATAAAGTATTTACCAGGACAGAAGAGAAAGGCGTATCTTTGCTTCCATGGAGTCTGTTAAGAAGCATTGCAGGTATTTCTTAGCTAGAATTTAACAGATTCCATATTCAATTTTCAATACAACTGTTTTCTTTAAGTGCACATTTCTCTCTTCTCTTCCTCATTCAAAGTCCAGGATGATCTAAAAAAGTTCTACACAGGAAGCTGACAGATAATGGAATAAATCTGTAGATCTGTGATGAATATGAAGTTGTTCTTCACATCTCTTTGATGCCATGCCAGGAGACCTCTGTGATTTAGTCAGGAAAAGGTAGTGTACATGCCAGAGAAACATTTTGTTAATCAAACCATAAATGCTGGTACATGTATTTTTGCTATTTTCTAGTCCTTAAGATAAAAGATAGTTCTTTTTAATATTCTCTCAAAATTCCAGCAAAATCACCTCTGACAACCCAGTCTGGTAATTGTACCATATTTGCTAATGGAGCTGCAAGAACAAATATCCTACAAGTTTCTGCTTGCATTTAGGGCTTTGGAAAAAGAGAAGTAGCAGGAAGCAGATGAAGAAGGAAGGAAAGGAAGGAAGGAAAGGAAGGAAGGAAGGAAGGAAGGAAGGAAGGAAGGAAGGAAGGAAGGAAGGAAGGAAGGAAGAATTTATGACATCTGTGTCATAAGTAAACAGTTATAACTTTGCAATACTCAGACTGTATCCATCTTTTGTGGTACAAATTACCTGTATTAGAGAATAGCAAAAGAAAGGCAGAGAAGAATAGTTCTATTCAATTTATCAGTTAAGGTACTCAATTACTCCTTACACGAAAAAAGAAAGGTACAGCCCTGTCAGCTTTCATTACTTCCTTTTTGTCTGAGTGGGCAGAACAACCTGAACTCTAACTTTTGTATTTCACTTTTTACATTTTTACACTGTCATCCAATTGGGCAAAAGTGTGACTGAACTATAAACTGGGAATTGGCAAACTTAAAAAGAGAGAGACACTTGCCTTGACCTGTGTAAAACCAAGGGAGGATATAAAAAAACTGAAGAACTAAGCATGTACTGTTTTAGCATAGTGATCAGCTGCAGTAGGCAAGTGGCACATAGTCACACACCTGAACTTGCCATACAGACAAAAATTGTATCTCAAAACCCATCAGTTAAGTTCGCGTGACTGCAGTTTACAGACCTGTACTGACAGAGCTGGTCTTTACACTGAAGACTAGTAAGAATTACAGTGGATATAATACCAAATGATAAAAACCAGTCATGGCTTAATCCTAGGTGGCAACTAAGCACCATGCAGCCATTTTGCTCACCTCCCTTATCCCAGTGGAATGGGGAGGAGAATCAAAAGTCAAACTTGTACGTTGAGATAAGAACAGTTTAATAATTGAAACAAAAATAAAAATAATAACAGTAAATAATAATAATTATAATAATAAAAAAAACCACAATCCCAAACTCAAGGGAAAAGAAGTAATGCACAATACAATTGCTCATCACCAGCTGACTGATGGCAGGCCCTGGACTCACACCTTGATCAGCCTCCTTTTGTGTGTAATTCTCCCAGTTTATATACTGGACATGATGTTCTGAGGTGTGGAATATCTCTTTGGTCAGTTTGTGTCACCGTTTTTGTTTTTTTGTTGTATCTCCTCACTGGCAGAGCATGACACAAAAAAAGTCCTTGACTTAAGATAAACGCTACTTAGCAGCAACCACAATATTAGTGTGTTCTCAGCATTATTCTCATACTGAATCCAAAACACAGCACTATACAAGCTATTGAGAAGAAATTAACTCTAACCAACCTGAACTCAGAACAGAATCACAACAGTTATAACATGAAATGATGAAAAACTGCTTTAAGAGAAAGTACATTCAAAGTTAATCCATTTGTTTATTAAATAACTTATTATACATACTTTTCCTTTGATATTCTGTTCTTCCAAAGGCAGCGAAGGGCAAGGTCTTTTCTTTATGTGCTGAAACTAGGCTAAGTCTAGAAATGTCAAAAATGATATTTGTCATTGAAGACTGCTAACTGATGCTGATTATGATAATGCATCTGATTCATAAAAAGATGAAACCTTTTGTTTTAAATAAAAGCATCATCTGTCACTCTTCTTTCTGAAGGTCAGCATTTTAGTGCTTTTAAACACATCTATTTCTTCAGTGTGCTTCTTGGCATCTACTGTACTGCTTATTTTTTGACCTTCAGTAAGGTAAATTTTTTTCCCAAGTGTTTTTATACTTCTGACAAAGTATAATAGAACTTTTGTGTTCTACTCTAATTAAAGACTTCCAACAAAATTTTCCCTCAGCTTTCACTTATGGTCAATCTCGTTAGGAGATTCTGTCTTTTTTAAAAACACAATTACTGTTTCAGCAACAACTAGTTAAAATTGCTCATATGAAAGAAATATGAATGAGAGCATGAAACCTTCTATAATAGCCTTTTTCCAGGTCCAGCCTAAAATTGTGCATGGTACTTCCCACAGAAAGCAAAGAGCAACACAAATAGACTTGCAACTTTCTGGTCTAAGTAGGAAAAAAACCCCTCAAACCAAAAAGCCCCCTTTGACCTTCTGAACTTGCCTTCAGCAACATTAACACATATATATGAATATCTGTATTATATATATTGCAGATGCATGTGCATATATGATACAAAAAAAAATAAAAAATGATATTGAATATCCGACAAAAATACCAAGTGTCAGAACATATTCAACACACAATAAACTACTGGAAGATGCTAACAATATGATGCAGCTGGCATAGGAATTTTTATATAAAGACTAAATCAAGAAAAGACATGCTCAATTACATTTTCTGCTTTAATTTTACTGAAAGTTTATGACAAAGTTAGACTGCTCAAGGTAATTTTGACAATATCTGAAAATTAAAATAGGCAAATACTTTTCTGATAATTTTTCTTCAGCTTGTTTGCACAGAAAATGCTACTGTGAGTCATGATGCCTGTGTCTAGAAGGTAGTGCGCAATGTTTTCTAAAAATATAGATTTTTTTCTATATTATAACCATTTGATATTAACACTGTATTAAGGAGGAGAAAGATTATGTTTTTTTCTTATTCTTTCTCTTAAAAGACCCTTAAAAGAGAGAGAAATTTAATGGTACATTCTTTTTGAAAGAAATGCTCTTTTTTTTTTAATTACCTACCTAATTCTAGTGAAAATAAAGCAAATCATCATAGTTCACAGGTATGAATATCATTGCCTATGTCTTAAGTGTACCACAATAAAAAATTATTTTCCCTATGAAAATGTTTATTGTTTTCAGTTCAAAACAAAGTGTAGAGATTAAATGAATTTTTTTGACACTGGAGTACCTCATTCTCATAGTTAGTCCATTAAGAGATATTTAGAGACAGACTTTGCCTCCCTTGGTGCACAAACAATGATGCATATTAGTAGATGGATAAGTATGAGTTATTCCAGTGTCTGACATACATCTGGAGAGCCTGACCCTCAAAACCGATGGATCAGAGATGTTGTGCAGCATCAGTTCTTGAAGAATTTAGAAAGTTGACAGGATAAGAGCCTGAATAATCTGATGTAGCTTTGAAGTTGGCATTGGAGATAGCAATTGAATGTGACAACCTCAAGGTTCTGTCCAACCCTTTGCTCACACAGTAATTGTCCTCCCATCGAGAGAGAGCTACTTTTTGGTTTGGTTCTGACTCATCTTGAATTTATGATTTGAGATTTCTGGGTGAACATACACTCTAAAAAGAAGGGGTTGTAGCAATTGGTTACAGCTGTCCCTGAGCTCTCAAGCCACCTAATGGTTTTGAACAGGTTTAGAAACAGCAAGGTAAGGAGATTCCATCATCCGCCTAGATGGTACATGCTGCCCAGAAAACAATTCTATTATGCATTGTTTTTGGCCCTCAGACACATGGGTGAAGAAATTGGTTTCTATCTCAGCAAATCACCATATTGAAAAAAATAAGCATATCACTGTATGAGAACTGCAGCTCAGTAGTAATTTTGATAATGACAATAATGCATATGAGCAAGACAAACAGTGCCCTGATTTTACATCTGCAATCCATACCTGGGAAGCATGCACAAAAAGGCATTGTGTGAAATTATCATTTAGGTTGCTTTCTACTGTCAGACCAATGATGTGTACGTTCATTTTAAAGAGAAATAGAATAGCTTTTCAGATGAAATGTTTCAAGTCTTCTTATGGCATCCATACCATTAGTTTATAATTACAGTGTTCTGAAACAGGACTGAAACAACTGATACTGTAAGGAACTGCTTTCATATCATTGCCATGCTTGTTTGGAAGGATAAAAAGTACTGAAAAAAGGAGGGAGATAGCTATTTGCAGTTGTCCTTCCTAAAAGTTCTGTGTGCCATAGAGTACATGTCTACAGCATTAACTTAACTAGGGCTCAAACTCTGTAATACAGACATCCTAGCTTTTAAATCACTAGCTCACTTTCTGGCACAGATGTGGCTTGGGTCAACTAGAAGAACTCTTCAGTCCAGAGTCCAGATCAGGGTTTAAGAATCACCCTCGGACAGGGTGCTTTTCCAATCGACAGTTTAAATGTTACCTCTCTGTCTTGGGTGCTACAGATCTGAGCTGTGCTTTACCAGCCAGCCAGGGAGTGGTCCCTTGCCCATTTCATTTACTACCACACACATAGGCATGGAAATGAAAGGACTTTAAAAAACCATCGTTCTTAAATGAGTTACTTTCTTCAAAAACTTGATCATCTATTAGGAAAGATTTAATGAGAAAAAAATTTCCTGTTGTCTACTTAAAATATATATTTGATTTGTTATTTACTTGAAGATCTTAAAATTTGCTGGAATTTCTTGCTTCATAAAAAAATGTGGGATTTCTAGTTTGCTTTGTTTTGTTCTGTAATGACTGAGAGAATCCTAACAGATACAGAAATACTGTTGTTATTTTAAAATACAAATCAAGCAAACAGTCAAACCCTCCCAAAGTAGAATTATTTCCTAAGTTAGAGGTAAATTGCTGTAACTTCATTAAGGAGCTGTCATGGAGCCTGAGGGTACTGCTGTCGGCTCCATGAGGACCATGAGGGAAAGATTAAGGAAGCAGAAGAAACTCACAATTTGCTGGCAGTCCAGGCTGAGATAAATAAATAGCTATCAGTTTCAAAATTTAGAAACTCACTTAATGAACCAAGCATTTCAAATAAAGAATATGTGAGAGGGTTTGGAGAAATATTTACATCCTTGAAGAGCAGGAATTCTAGTACAGGTTAGCACTGGCATTTACAGAATCCTCATTGATTTTGCTGAGGGCACCGTCAATAAATCTGACTGGGTTTATAGTACATAACACACAATTTACTCCATTTAGTTTCAGCCTTTTGCTTCCACTCCTTCCCCAGTCCCATCACTTTTTAAATTCCGGACTCCAATAATTCATATTTTGGCACCTAAGAAATGGCAACAGAGAGAATAAAGTGCTCAGAAACCTGAATGTTAAGAATTGCCTTACACCAGATAAGAGGTCCCTGTAAATTGATAGTTTGCAGCTGACAGTAGCCATTATCAGATAAGCCTTTAGAGGAGTGTCTACAACTTCTGTGAAGAAAAATACCGATGCACTTATAGACTGCAGGCAACATCATACTTTCCTTTTCCTGTCAACCTCAGTTTTAACTTTCTCATCTCCAGCAGACACAAGCAAATGCCTGTGATTTTATACTCTTTTCTAAAGCACCAACCCTTCTCTTAACACTGCAGAAAATAACATAAAACTCTATTAGCCCTTTTCTTGACCCCGTGTCCCTTGGCTTCACTTTTACCAGTAAGACTTGAATCTTGGTTTAAAAAATAGCATTTTGGTAAGAATGGTCTTTTGATTAAAAAACGATTGAGGACTGGTGCTACAGAGAACCTTAACAACACAGACTGCTGTCTTCATAGCATGGATTTCAGCAGTAACAGTGGAAGGCAAGAGGCAATGGAAATGGATGAAAAGCAGCCACAGAAGACCTAGCTGAAAGTTTGGAGACATTTACAGAAAATGAAGAGCAATTAAAAAAATATATGAAAGTGGTAAAAAATATACATAATATAGAGCCTGAAAAAGAGAGAAAAACATCATAGGATGTTTTTATGTGGTTTAATGAATTTTTTTCAAATTGGGGTAATTATTACAGGGCAAAGATAAATTTTTATATCAATCGAAAAATTGGCTTATACACATTCCAAATATTTTGCCTACATTTCCTTCTTTCATCTAGCTGTAGCGTGATATTTCAGTCACATTTCACTCAGGTCTGATCCTACTCTCCACAAATTATAGCTGCTTAATTTCAGCTAACTCATTGAAATTTGGCTACTGAAAGATGAGGGGAAAAAAATCAGCAAACTCCACAGGTGCTGCAATAATAAAATGTTTTCTATATTTCTTTAAAGAATTTCTTGATTAAAACATCAAGAATAATACTTGGAATTTAATTACAACTTTATTTCAAAGTTCTTACATTGATGCATTTTTTTTTGGATATTAAATAAGCGTAGTTTTTTTTTACCTATACAAGTGTATGAGCATAGACCTAAGAGAAAACAACTGGACAAGAGAACTGAGTTCAGCAATTCAGTTATGCAACTGTGCGATAGCATTTTAAACTAGAAATAGGCCACAGAGCATCTATCCTGCAATTTGTTACTCATTGCAGGTCTCAAATCTCCTCCAAACATTTTCAAACTATTTTTAGATCTGCAGGGTAAAATAATTTCAAGGAGCACAACAGCTATATTTGAGAAGGTAAGCAAAAGAAATAAAAAACCCTGGCAAGGACAAAAGATGAACGCAGTCCAGAAAAACAAAATGGCATATCATACCACACATCAGCAAGAAAAAAAATAATTAGTGGCCAAACATACCCCATGCCAGCACCACTAAGTGCAGTGCAAAATACAGTTATCTTTGATTACAGTTACCACATTCAGTGTGGTAATCTAAGTACCAAAAGAGTTCTAGCCAAAGCAACGCAGGGTCTGTTCTGAATTATTATGCTCTGGTCAGAAGTGAGGCCACTTCCAGAACTTGAGCTAGTCAAAATTACCTCAGCTATTGCCACACTGGAGCAGGCACCACCACCAGTTCTGGAGTTCTGGCACATAAAGTACATACAAAGAGACTAAAATGTATACAAAATTAAAAATCAAAACCTACATAAGGGACAAACGTGAAAAGTTGCATTCAAATCAAAAGATGTCACCGGAAGAATCAGCCTTCTGTTTAACCACTACTCTGCTAAAATTTAGCTTTACTTTGGACGGCAGAAATCACATATGGTTGAAATTGGAAAGGACCCCTAGAGGTCATCTGGTCCAACCTCACAGATCAACAGGGTCACCTAGACCCAGTTGCCCAAGACCATGTTCGGATGGCTCCCAAGGAGGGAGATTCCACAACTTCTCTGGACAATCTGCCAATGCTCAGTCACCCTCACAGTGAAAAAGTGTTCCCCGATGTTTAGAGGGAACCTCCTGTGTTTCAGTTTGTGCCCATTTTCTCTGCTCCTCTCACTGGGCACCACTCAAAAATCCTGGCTCTCTCTTCTTTGCACCTTCCCTTTAGGTATATATATAAACTGATAAGATGCCCCCTGAGCCTTATGTCCAGACTGAACAGTTCAAGATCTCTCAGCTTTCCCTCACAGGAGAGATACTTCAGGCCCTAGTTTATCTTTGTGGACTCTCACTGGACAAGGTACTCATCTCTAATCTAGAGCAAATGTGTTCTCTGGAGGTGGTGCAGCTGTGAGGTATTGCAGATAGGCAGCAAAATGGGGGTTTCTTGGGCAAGAGAAGGGCATTTTCTGCATATGTTGAACACTCAGAATACCCTTCACTCTCGCTCTGCTCCCACCTTCTACCCTCATACATACAGAGAACCTTCAGGTACATATATGTGTTTTCACACAGAGAAGTGTGTGAAATATACACACATTTGTAAATGTGCACGCTAATATCTGTCTCACTCCCAACCCTGCTAATAGCACATACAGTGCAATGTCACATAAGCCCTGATGCTGCTAATGGAGGGATAAATGAGGATTCGATTATGGAAAGCAATTATTCTTTTTAAGTGTCCTACCTAGCATCTAAAAACTTTACCTCTGGGGGCATACAAATGTACTACATTAGCTGGTTCAAGCTGTTGTAGCTTCTGTAGTCAGCAAACTATATTAGTAAAATTGACAAAGCTGTACTCTGAGAACTCTCTGCTGCAGGTTGCTATGGATAGTTCATACTCAACCTTCTTCAGAATACCTAATATGAATGACATCTATGAATGTCATATGCTACCACCTTTCTTTTGAGATATCCTTTGAACTCTATGATGCAAGTTAGGCTAAAAGATGCCAAAAGTAAACAACTTTGCTACCTGTTACTACCACTCAATTTGAGGCAATTGCGTGATTTTCTAACTGCAGCATGATCAGCTTGGAAATGAAAATACCCCTAAGAAGAAGGTGCATAAGACTGTACATTAGAAACAGTTTATTATAAGCACCAAGGATGAAGTTCTCCATAAGAAGAGCTGAAACCGGCATACATGTTCAAAAGCTCATGAGAAGACATGACACAACAATCACACTTTATCTAGTCAACTCCACTTTTTCTGGGCTTCCTTCTTCTTGCTCAGTAAATTACATTAAAACTAGATTTAATGGTTACCTCTTCTACAGAGGCAAGTGAACCAAAAAGCCTGGGTCTATGGAGATAGTAGGTTTAAATCTCAGGGGCTTTCAGAAAAAAAACGGACAAAGTGTTTCTAAGCAGCCAAAATTAGCTTGAGGCAGCTGTATCTCAGTGCAAAGCTGTGGAGCCTGGAAACAACTGCTCCTCTTTCCTGTCAAAGAAAGCAGAGACAAAGAAAACATCTGATCTGTGCGCCTCTTGAACACAGAAGTGAAAACACGAAGTCTGCTGCCAAATAGCAAAGAAACATAGAGAGGATTCATGCTTTTAGGTATGAGAAGTGTTCTTTACATTTAAATACAAACGTTGCTTATTTGAGAAGGAAATATTTCATGTGAGGATTACAGCTAACTCTGTACCTGTAGAACAACTTATTCCAGTAAGGCCCTGTGAAGATTAGGCCTTTGTGCACTATAGCAATACAGATAAGTAATTTTTATAGTAAAGTCTGTATTGAAATTACTTAAGTCAATGAACAGGTGTTAAAACACATTTTACAAAATGAAGTGTATGTAAATTAATCACACGGCAAAGACCTTGAGACATTCTACAACTACTTTCTGTGTACAGCTGAAATTAAGTAACCCTAAAGTGGGAATTTATTGGTGGCCCTGGAAGACAACAAGGACATCTGTGTGCACTGTGCACATCCCTTGAAACTCCTGGGGCATGAGAAAAACTATACAAGCTAATAAGAGAGTTAAAAAACACAGAGGTGTCTTGCAGTACCTCTTAACTATCTATCCTCTTCTGTGTGCTGTGATCCCTCCAGCTGCAGCTAAGGAGCTGAGACAACACCAATTAAGCCCTTCCTTAATACACAGAAATGGAGACCCTTCCTACTCCTTTCTTAAATGTTCTTTCTTCAACCCTTATGGAAAACCTGGCAAATAGGTAGGGCTTTCCAGCTCATCTTGAAGGTCAGTAGTAAAGAGGGGGAAAAAAAAGGTAAAACTTGGCATTAAAACAGCTAAATAAAGGACTGACATCTTGCCACTATTATCTATTTCCATGAGAGGTAAATGAGGTCATGCCTAACTGCATTTATATCAAGCTAAGCAGCCCAAAAGAACAGCTCAAAAAACCCTTTAGGCTTGCCAAGGTCCTAAACGGTCATTATCTTACATAGGACAAATTAAGGGACATTTATTGAGGGACTTGGAGAATCTTTAATTAAGGTGAAGAATAAATCCTGGCTTGCAGTCCTTACACTTGTTTGGTTCCAAATTGGAGCATAAGTAAAATGCGTAGATTAAAAGAAAAAGAAAATAAATTATTTCATAGGAACCTGCATGTTTATGAAGCTTAAGGATATAAAAACATTGAAATCCTCCAAAATTATTACATTGATTTCTTATACCAAAAAAATAGAAAAGAAAAATGCCTTCTATTTAATGTTGTCCTAATTAATTCTGCAAGCATTATTCTTGTGCTCCTGTGGAGTTAATTACAAATCAGTTTAGTATAATTAGATATTAATATCCTCAGCAATATTTTCTAATAACTCTTAACAGTATCATTGCTTGATAGAGATGTTTCATAACTGTAGGCCAGGTCCTGCAATCCTGCAAGAACCAGATGATTGCTTGCTGAAGAAATATTAGACGGTATTGCAGAATCTTTCCTTAACTTTTAAAGTTTTAATATTACAACAGGATTCAGGCACACTGTTTTTTGGAAGCTGTCTGAAAAATTCAGGTGCACAGTACTCATGAAGAATAATTCCAATCTTTTTTTCAAAACCTGAAGCATAGTATGAATTTTCATCTCAGCATTTACAAACACACTGGAACAGATAAACTGTGGACTGATATTATCCAAAGCAAGATTATTGACCAATAACCAGAGTTCTTATGATGTGTGATTGACAGGTAGATTTGTCCCAGCCCTTATGGCCCCCTCTGGAGGTATACAGACATCTAAAGCAAAGTATGGCTACCATTACTTCAGTTTCCTTTCAAGCGCAGGATGTAACAGAAAATTTCTGAACAGAACTGTAAAAGAATGGAAGATTATGAGAAATTAATCAACACCTGAACAACATATAATGTAGTGTAGCAGGTGAATACGTCTTTTCTGTCTTTTGACCACTACCATTCCACAGCTCTCTTCAAACTCCGTGAAATTTCAAGTAGTACTTCCCATACATTCAGTAATTATGAAGTTTCTTACTCCATAATTGCTCCTTTCTTCTGATTCTTCATGTAAGTCGCAACTACAGGATCAATTGAACAACTGCTGCATCAGCTCTCTATAGCACAGACAGGCAGAATGCCAGGTTAAGATATAGAGAGAGCTCTGAGTATCTGCTAAACAAATGCCAGTCTTCAAAACATTTCTAGGAAAGCCATAGACATAGCTGGAAATGCCAAGAGATAACTGTCATTTTCTTATTATATACGTTTCATTATATTCTTCAGTCCATACTTGGTGTATAAAGGTTGAGAATTGCTTAATTTTGAGGATTTGAACAACAGTCTTAGCTGAAGAAGTTTCTTGAAAAAACAGGTATGTTGACATCTTGCTTAATGTGGAACTCAAAAATCCCTCTCATGAAAAACTTTGGATTTTTTTTAAGAATTTCTTGTCTTTAGATAACTGTTTTCAGCAATGTTCAGGCATAGGATTGGTATTTCTGTAATCATTTTGGCAGCAGTAAGTCAAGCAGAAAGGTTATCATCAGTGAGAGGAGTAACAAGCACCAAGCACCAGCAACCCAAAAAGGGTTGCTTGAAGCTCTGGAGGCAGAAGCTGCAGAAGAACAGAGTTGCTATTGGGGCAACAAGTTAAGCTTTAAGACTTGAGGACAGAAATTACAACTACAGGTTCGTGACAGGTGGATATATACAATTTGGTGAAGAAAATCCACATTGCTTTAGTGGAGGATACCAATAACTTAAGGTTGGTGGGAAAGTAGTGTGTGGGAAACTAAGGCAAAGAACATGGCTTATTAACCTATACATTAGGTAAACGTATGACTCTTATTGAGGCTAATAGGGACCTCTCTGTAAGAGATGGATATTCTCCATTAGTAAGGTCCATCTATATATCTACATCTGTACCATGGCATAGAACAAGATTAATTTGGATAATGAAGTAGCCTGCATTAGAAGATGTGGGAAATCAAGCTGAGTCCCTTGACTCCTAATTGATTGTCAAAGGCTCAGATAGAAAAACTCCTTCAGCTACATAGGATTATCTGTGCCATTTGCTGACATACTGTGACCAGGGCCTTTAGACCCAGAGGTGTCAAAGGGAAATTAGACTTGTCTGCTTCATCACAAAGCCAGGATCATATCTGACAGAGGCGCTCAGCACTATTCTGGGTTTGAATGGCCACCGGGGTCTGAGAAAATCTCAGGTTATTTTCAAGTGTTATTTTTTAGTACCCTATAGCTGTTGTTTGAAGACACGGTACTCTGTACTCTGCAGATGAGAAACCTGGACAAAAAAAGGGCTGTGTTAGTGGATAAGAAAAACAACAGAGGACCAAAAGAAAAATGGGAGGAAAGAAGAATAGCAAAGGACCATGTAACAAGATTTTTTATATAGAAAAGCAACTTTACTATGAAATATTTTTGAGTCCCCACAAAGATTCACGCAGAACTCTGCTTTGACCAAGTGGTTGATAGGATCTGTCACAGTACTTTGTGTGCTCAGCTTAGCTTGTTCAGGCTGCAAGCTTGAGGAAGTGAGAGATCCTCTATACCTATCAGAGTTAAAATGTGATATTTTGCATTTGAGTGACAAGGCAAATGAGCAACTACTTTGTGAATGTATACATGGACTTTCATGACAGAACTATAACAAAATTGGTCACAGCTCTAAACTGAAAAAAATAGCTGGGATGAAATATGGTAAAATATCAATATCTCAAATTTTCATTCTAAATCATACAGAAAGCTACCAGATTCCTTCACAGAATGTAAATAGTATTATCCACGATCCAATACAATCATAAAAACCTCAATCTAATTTACAAAGCATGAAAGAATTGAGTCATAGTCCAAAGCACAAATTTTAGCTATTCCAGGAAGACAGAGATATCATTGATCTGAAACACAGGAAAAGGCAAAGAAACATAAGCCCTGATAATTTTTATTCCCTTAGCTGTTTAATAGAAAGAATGTGTGTGTACATGCTTATTTATATATGGACACGTACAGCAGTTAGATGACTTGTCTGGACAAACATTCATAAGAATGTAAGCAATCAATATTATCATAAAGGAAAAATGCTGTATATACATACATAAGGCATGCAATATATAAAGCAATAAAATACATGACTGTTCATAAGCAAGTGTAATTCCAAGGAAAGACTCAAATAAGCAATTAAAAACTCCCAGCTTTTTGCTTTTATCTTAAAATAGACAAAACCACTCACAATAACAGAATTTAAATGGACAAGAAATCTCCTAAAGTCATTTATTCTTACCTCTTACACAACACATTTCTAGTTAATAAATTTTGCATAGAAGAGAAATACTCTTCTCTTCTACAAAAGTAAATACTATCAACCTCAACATCTTGGGGCATAGTTTTAGAAATAAATTGTATTACAGGTAAAGACTCCAAGTGATGAATTTACTACTTTATTCAATAAACCATTACCATGATTAATTACTCTCACTCTAAGAAGGTTTGATTTATTACTAATTTCACTTCAACTAAATCCTATCATCAGACATTAGACCTCATGCTTCATTCATGCAGCTCCATTTACTGTGACCAAATTTCTGCTCATACTCTGTAATTTTTCACAGTAGTTTTTTTTCATTTGGTATACATTCTTTTTGCTTTGTTTAAAGACCTTGTAGAAGCTTTCTCAAGTTACAATAGCCATCATCAGCTTCTTTCTCACAATGTAATTTAAATATTTTACACTTCACATTGCCTAGCATTGCTGTATATTCCTGAAAAATCTTTCAATTCACCATAAGCTTATCTCTAAATTAAGTGATGTGGTCCTTTTCTATGCAGGCAGTATACAAAGTATTCAGCTAAACACAAAAGTAAGTATCAATTTCGAATATTATTTTATTTTATATACTATATTTCAAAAAGTAAGCCAGAGCAAAATTTCTTCAAGGCCTAGCAAAAATAGTTATCATCTAAATTAAAAAATTGTTCTGATTTTTCTTCACTCTCTTTACACTGATTTATGCCTGCTACTGTCTGTCAAATCTCTTCTGATTTACATCAGACAGAGAACTACAATAGACTTCAGCATTTCTGTTTTTACAGGTTTGTACATAATTTATTCTGTTACATTTAATATCATTAAGTGTGGACTCAAAGTCCTGTCTGAGACCCTACCTTGAAGGTATTTTATAACACCAATGTTTAAGCAGGAAATTTGCTCAGGGCATTTTTTCTACCACTAAGTTCAATATAAATATTAATATTCCACTAGCTATATTTTTAGATTATAATTTTTAGCTCAATTTTATCACTACCTTGCATATATATAGTTTTAAACTGTAGCCTAGTAGAATCCCCTGCGCTGTTTACCATAATGTATTTTATGATGTTTTTGTCACAATTTCAGAAACTTGAATTTCAGAAGTCTAAATACTGCATTATTTTTACTTCAGTCCTTTTACAGCTTAGCCACAGCTATATTGGCAGAGTCTCACATATGTTTATGAAATTACATTTTATCTGTTCCTACTTTAAAAAAACATACTCTGACCCCCAGAAGGGGATTCAATTCAAAATAAAGACATAACCTTTGTAACTTTTAACTAAAAAGTCACAAATTTCAGCATCATTTTTCAGTGAAGTGTGGAGCTTTTTCACACTCAATTATGTTCTACATTACTATTTTTCAGCCATGCTTTTAATTGTCTCTTTGATCAGAGAGGAACAGAAATATTGTTCAATTTGTCAAATATTTTGAATTTATACAATGGGAGGGACACATAAACTATAAACTGTAGATTTAGGGAATTTTACAATACAATTCCATTGTAACATATAGAAATGTGATGGACTTTATTACAGTGTGTTCTTCCTCCTAGTAGAAATGCCAGAATTCACAGAAAGTTGCCTATGACTACACAAAACATAGTAAGGAGACTGCTGGAGCTAAACTCATTTTGGACAATGCCAAAAAATTGATGCTTAGGAGTCTCAGGTGGGACATTAGGAGGTAACACACTCCCACACATACACACATTAAAATATGTGGAACAGACATAGCCCAGAAAGGCTTTGGTGATTTCCAAGACTTAAGTAGATAAAGCTATAACTGATCTGACCTAGTGCAGGGATGCTTCTGCTTTGAGCTGATATATTAGATGATCTTTAGAGGTCTCTTCCAACCAGGTTTTCTATGACAGAGTGATTCTACAGTTCCATATTGCCCCAGTATACTGCGAGTGTACTGGGTGTATACCTACAACTCATAACTATAACTGTACACTATATTCTCCCCTCACTCTTTAAAGTAAAAACTATATGAACTTGGAAATGGACTCAGAAAAGAGAAAGAGGAGGATAGCATAAGAGACTTTGTCAAGAAGACAGCAGTGATTAATCCAATGCTTTAGATGCTGGCATGCAAATACAGGGATAAAAAGTGAACCAGAAATATTAAAAAATCATAAGAATGATTAAGATAATGACTTAATGAAATAACAGATGGTCATTAAAAAAATGTGTTTAGAATATGAAAAAATAGGAAAGAGACAAAAAAAAAAAAAGGTAGCTGTAAGGGTGGATATAAAACTGATGAGAATACCATAATCACTGAGTATCAGTAGTCTATTATTGACATGGAAGAAAATATCAAAGGGTTGCTGACACACTTCAGTTAAGGTCTACTTTTTAAAATACTTTCATTCATGACACTTCTGATGGGAAATTTAAAATGCTTATTAAGACATCAGATGATACCAGGTGCACAGAGATTGCAGATACACTGGAAAACAGGATTAGAATTCAAAATTTCACATTGAAATTTGGGTTAATTTTTAAAAAAGGATAATCAAAAGAGAGAAATGCAAAATTATCTACATGGAAAAAACCAAGTATGTCACCACAAGACACAAAAAAAATGGATAAATAGGTCTTCTGCTGAGTAAAAACCATCACATTTCTGTGAAGAATGCATTCATCATACTGGGTTGTTTAGACTGGAATGGATCTTGCACACCAAATGAAATCATCTTGTTGATAATCTCAGGATGGGTAAGACCTCAAATGCAGTATTGTGTCCAGCATCCTGCACTGCAATTCAAAAAAGATTTAGCTGTCAGCTAAAGGATTATAATGAGAATGATCAGACCAAATGTCTTATCTACTAATGAAGTCTGAAACAACTGAATTTGCTCAACTGCAAAGATGAAGATGGAATAGCGGTGCTCAAGGATGTAAAAAATTCTTGCAACTTCTCATTGACCAGGACCCCCAGGTCCCTTTCCATGGCACTGCTTTCCAGCATCTCATTCCCCAGTCTGTATATACATCTGGGGTTGCCCCATCCCAGGTTCAGAATCCAGCACTTTCCCTTGTTGAACTTCCTATGGTTGGTGATTGCCCAGTCCTCTAATTTGTCAAGGTCTCTCTGCAGAGCCTACCTGTTTTCGAGGGAGTTAACAGCTCCTCTGAGTTTTGTGTCACCTGCAAACTTGCTTAGTATCCCTTCCAGTCCTGCGTCCAAGTCATTTATGAAGATGTTGAAGAGCGCAGGGCCTAAGATGGAGCCCTGTGGAAGCCAACCAGTGGCAGGTCACCACTCTGATGTTACCTCATTCACTATTACTCTCTGTGCTCGACCCATGAGTCAATTGCTCACCCACCACATGATGTGTTTATCCAGCTGTGTGCTGGACATTTTGTCCAGAAGGATACTGTGAGAGACAGTATAAAAAGCTTTACTGAAATGATGCCTTAGGACCCTTTTAGTTTTTTGATTTTGCTAATTTTTATAAGCTTTATATGTAATTATAGTAAAAGTAGATTTTAGAAGTAGCTATATTACATTCCTCACCCTTTAGCACAAGTAGTTTACACATTCCTCAACCCTCTTACCCCATTCCATGCTTCCCATATCAATTCTACCCCTGAATTCAGTAGAAATGTTTAGTCTCTTGTCACGGCAAGGCCTATGGTGTTTAGAGAACACTCATATCTTGGCCTGAACAACAGAACACAGTCAAGAACTGGGTGACTGTGTACCCTTTGTGTTTTGAAGATAGTGATGGTGATGAAAAGGTGGTCCCGAAAAACCCCCAGACCCAATTCCCAGGGGGTGGGCCGGGGGAGGACCAGGGCAAAAACAACGGGATGGAAACACTTGGGATTGGACAGATAGTATTATAAAATGTAATATCTCAGGCACAGCCTGCACGCGCATCCTGTAACATCTATGCCTTGGCACAAATTAAACCCTTTCCTTATCTCACCCTCAATTAACTGCTCCTGAGTTTTTTCTTTAGCATCAGCTGCTGGTATCAGATATACAAAAAGATTACAATAACTGGTTTCCCTTGATCAGCTACGTGGCTTATCTTGTCATAAAAGGAAACCAGGTTTGATAAGCAGGACTTTCCTCTCCTGAAGCCGTGCTGGCTGTGACCAATGACTGCGTTGTCTTTCAGGTGTTTTTCAATACCTCCCAGAATAATCTTCTTCCTAATTTTACCAGTCACTGAAGTGAGACTGACAGGCCTGTAGTTTCCGAGTCCTGTTTCTTGCTCTTTTAGACAACTGGGACAATGTTTGCTGGTTTCCAGTTGGCTGGGACCTCTCCAGATTGCCAAGACAACTAAAAAATCATCGAGAGAGGTTTTGCCATGACATCAGCCCGCTCTTCGAAGATTCTGGGATGAATCCCATGAGGCCTCGTAGATTTGTAGGGATCCACTGGAGCAGCAGATCCTGTACAATTTCAGGGTTGACTGGAAGTTGATCATTCTCCCAGTCATGGTCCTCCAGCTCAGGGCACTGACACCCCCTTGGTCTGTCATCCATGTTGAAGACAGAGGCAAAGAAAGTGTTAAACACTGTCCCTGTTTGTGAGGTGACGATCCTCATCTTGTAATGCACTGATGATATTTCTACACTGCCTATTGACACTAATGTATTTGAAAAAACTCCTTTCATTGCCCCCCACATTTCTGGCCAACTTCAACTCCAGTTGAGCTTTGGCCGCACAAATCTTCTCCCTACAGTGCCAAGCAGCATCTCTGTGTTCTTCCTATGTGGCTTGACCGTTCTTCCACTGGGCATACACATTCCTTTTTTGCCTTATTTCCAAGAGAAGATCCCTGCTCAGCCAAGCCAGCCTTCTGCCTCGCCTACTACTTCCAGCATTTGGGAATTGCCTGCTCCTGTGCCTTTAGGAGGTGATGTTTGAAGAGTGACCATGTCCATAGCTGATAGAAGAAGGAACTGACATTATGCTGAGAAATCAAATGGCAGTAAGGATTCAAGCCAAAAACTAGTAAAACCTTGCTAATGACAAGAGTAGTTAAGCACTGGAATATAATGCCCGTGAATGCTTAAAAAGGATTGTAGTGGTGATGGTGGTGTCATTAAGAACAGGTTCAAGAAACCCCTGTCAAGTATGAGTGTCATAGCAGATCCTAGCCTGGAGTACAGAAGCAGATTAGATGACTTTGCAGGGTCTCTTCTAGGCCTCATATTATGCACTTATGATGTTGATTTGTTAATTGTTTTGGTTTGGGAGGATTGTTTTCTTCCTCAGGGATAAAACTCCCAAGAAATCAAGGGTGTTTTTTTCGCCAAAGCTTTAGTTTTAAAGCTTGCCGGTAGGCTAAAACTGTCAATTGGATTCTTCAGCTGTAACTAAAAATAACTTCTCAGATGCAAGAATCTGTGCACTTTAGAACTTCATAGGTTACTTATGTAGAGGAAATAAAAATGTAATTTTTAATTTTTTATTTTTTTTTTAGAAAGCAAGAACTTGGTATACAGCTAAGACAGGACAGACATTATCTCTATAACCCTTCAGTGATCCTTTCTTCCAACCTTCTTCTCTTCTTTCAGAAAGACTTACAGTGCTTTTACAATAGACTTTCAAATTTCTGAGCAATTTAAAATGCAATTGCCAATACACTTGGTTGATATCTTGGAGGTCTTTTCCAACCTTTCTGATTCTATGATTCTATGATATATGTTGTAAAATGACAATACATGAATATTGACAGAGAATATAATGGAAGAAAAGTTGTGTTACCAAAAAAGCCCTGTCAAATGGCAAAAGTCTTGAAACTAATGTCTGGAAGGAAGTGAAATCTCCTATGGCATGTGTTAACGATGGCCAGACAAAATGCCCATATTCAAATGCTTCAGGCACACTACTATAAAAGAACTGAACTTTTCACTAAATAATTTATGCTAAAATATGTATTTTCTGACATTAGTTTTCACTGCTTGGAAAAAAACTGACCTGATTTACATAATATTCTTATGCTGAGGATCTGACTTTAAAAAAGTCTTAGCTTAATAAAATGTTTTTTAACACAACTTCCCATTGCATATGTCAAGTTAAGTTTCATCCTAGAGTATTGTTCATCAACCAGTAAATATGAACATAAGTATTAAATGATGTAAACCCAGACAAATTACAGAATTATAACTGTCATTTGAGATAATTAACACTGATATAATAAAGGAAAATTCTTTTTTACAAATGAATTTGTCAATGTTTCAAACAAGGGAATGAGGAGAACAGATTGGATTTTACTAGAAGGCTTTCAGAAACTCAGTAGCAATTATTTTTTGACTAAGTAAGGTAGAAAAGAGTAAGGAAAAAAAAACTCCACCCAAGTGACCAAAAACACTTCTATAATTCAGCAGTCTGTATTGCAGAACTTTACCTAAAATAATACTCATAGTGAGTGTTTGCACCAGTCTCATTTTCATGAGGTGAAATCATGCTTAATATCTAGCATTTCTATGGCAGATCCAATCCACAGACATTAATTACTGTAGCAAATGTTTTCTAAAATTATTCTCATTTTTTAAAGATGGAAAGCTGAAATATTCAGTAGTTCAGTTCTTTATCTAAAGTACCTGTGTGAATCAGTGATGAAGGCAGAAATAGAAATAGTTTCCTGAATATTAATCCAGTACATATGATGACATGTACTAAACACAGTTTTCCCTGAAGCTGAACAATCCACATACTATTAAAATACATTTTAAAAGTATATGGAAAGTGAAAATACAGGTTATGTGGTATCAAGGAAGGGCTTCATCTGACTCATTAATATAGTGTATATAGTCACTGGATTGATGACAGCCAGCAGGATGTAAAATAGATTATACTTCCACTTGGTATCCAGTGACAAGTTGATGGATGTTAGTATCAGGCTGTTCTCTGGTTCACAATTTAATTATGCTTTTGATACACTTAGAATATCTGAAACCCTGAGAAAGAAATCTAAGGAATAAGAAAAATAGTGTTTTGCCATTTCCATACAGACCTTCAAAAAGAAAATCAGATCAACTTCAGATTTCAAAGTTGTACATAAACCTTGATAAAACTATTATATTTATGCCCTATTTAAAAAAAAAAAAGTGTTGAGAAGAACAACTGGAATAAAACCACAGCAGTATGAAAAGCTTAGAAGTCTGTCAATATTCTCTAAAGTGCTTTTCTTTGATCATCTTCAAAGAGAGTTTCTAACATCTTCCCCCAGTTGCCTGTGTATTTTGTCTGGGTTGGAAAGGTCTGATTGCCATGGTGTCAAAGTTTACAACTTTTTCAAGTATAAAAGTCAGAAATCAGTTCTGTTGAATGAAATCTTTGTCAATACAGATAAAAGGTCAGTGCAATTTTATCTACAATATAGGATAAGGTTGACCTGTGGAAGAAATGCTCTGTTGCTTTGTGGGCTGCAAAACATAGTCTTTTGACACATTAATTCTTTTCTCAGCTTTTTATCTGAAAAGACACTGTTATAAAAATAAGGCATTTATGATGTGCTGTTATGTACCCCTTCTCTTAGGAAAGTTCTGTACCATAATTTATATTTTTATTGACTAGTTGGATGCTCTCCATTTCATAATCATCATGATTTCACACATCCATATTAAAATAAAGAGGTAGCCATAAATAGGTAGGACAGTAGTATGAAATAGGGATTCCAATTTCAAATGCTTGTAACAATCTGTGGAATTAATTTAACAAGCAAAGTTAAGTTTTCAGGCATATTTAAACATATAAATTGCCCTATGAAACCTAGAAGCCCAAGGTCCATGTGTGAAGTTCTCTGGCAAAACAATTATTACTTTCCCCTGCATCAAAAGCAAAACATGCAATAAAGACTTCAGTCACTTATCTAAGTAAGGTTCTGTCTACATACAAAAAATTACAACTAGATCTAGGTAAGTATGTCTGAAAACACTTGCCTAAAGCTGTCTTGTAAATAAAAGGTGACTAAGTGAGACTGTATAAGATTTGTAAATACTCCTTCCTCTTCCAGATGGGATATTTTTCAAACACATAGCTGAAGGCAAGGGTATATAGATATCTTACATGTATACCTCTCTGTATACAATGCAGTTTACAATTGCACTTCAAAGATTTTAGTCTTTGTGTCATATGAAACAGAATTTTAAATGACAACACAAAGTTTAGAAAATTTTTTAATGTAAACAGATTATAACCAATTAATTTGTGCTTAAGATGCAAGAAAGCTAACTAAAGCTTTTCAACATAGCCACTAAATCAGTCCTTACATTACCCATTTGCAGTACCTAAAGCTATAATTTATTGTCAGTCAAGGATAAATTTATAAATTACACTATCTATGGGTGAATTATTTTTAAAAGTACAGGATTTAATGGTTGTAAAGGTTTTACAGGTTTGGAAAGCATTTTGTAACTAAAGAAAGGGGAGATTACACTAACCCATTACACTAACCTTAGCATTAAAGAGCATTTACTAACCAGAACTGTTAATGAGAAATTAGACACATAGCTCCTATTATTGTTGATGAAATTTTCATTCTACTTTCTCTATGCACGAAGTAAAAGATATAAGACATTGTTTAAAGAAGGTGCTGTGAAATTGTATGCTGCAGAACAAGATATAATTTTTGAGAGGTTACGTGTGTTCTTTTTAATGAAGTTGCATACATTTCACACATCTTTAAACTCCTCGTGCAGTTCTTGGGTCATCTCAATTTGTAATTTAGCATCTGGAAAGCCTGCTGCCTTCAGAAGGTCTTTGTGACATTTTTTCCAGATTATTTTTACTGTATGAATAAAAGGATAGATTCTTTCCTATTGGCAAGATGAGATACCACAGCGGTTACTGCAGGCACCTAAACTGCTTATGGAGATCTCCCCTCTTTCTTGTCCAAATGCTCCTCAAAAGACAAGATCCTAGATAACAGTCACCCTCTTCTATTCACTGCGGGACCCTCTAATCAGACCCACAGACACAACCTGCAGTAGGCCTTTCATCCCTCATCTGTCCACTGTAAAGGTCATACTAACAGGTACTGCAACTCCTGACTAGCCAGCATATGCTCTTTGGGTTTCTACCTACCACCTCCATGAGGTCTCTGTAAAGTTCAGGCCTTTCAGCAAATACATTAGGTGCCTACTCTTAAACAGATTTAACATCTATATGTAGTCCTGTACCACAGCATTTAGCTGCATTGGTATTCAGAAGAAATTACCTTGGCAATTAATCCCAGTCTTCCTTAAACTTTGGTTATAGGAGTAGTGTTTAATTAATCTGAGAGTGATGCCCATGCAACACCTTTTTTTTTTTTTTATTTTGCCCCCAACTCTCACATTTTATCACTGATCACTTTCACAATTATACCCAGAGTCTGGCCATAAGTCCAGCTCATCACGGATTTTTGCAGTACGTATTAGTGATAGGCGTAACTGTTCCACAGCTGTAATTTCCCTGGTATTACAAAGTGGTAAGTATTGGAAAACATTGCATTTTACATGAAAAATTAATTTGTCTTTGATATTTGCACTAACCATATATTTCATTTATCCTAAATGCAGAAAGCTCATAATCTATTTTTCTTGTATTTTGAAGTATACTGAGGCGCATGTGCTGTTTTTTAAAAAAATATATTATTTTTTCAGCGCTTGAATATAAACTGTCCAAATATAGTAAAATCTTTCAATGAAACATTTTCATAGCTGGTATATTATGTTCTGTGCAATACACTGCCAAACCATACATTTAAAGAAGTCAGTTCTCCTGAAAAAAAGCAGGCTTAGCATACTACAAGTACCATCTCAGCAGAGAAATGGGGTTTTGCTGACTTAATGCAAGAGTTTTTCTCACACAAGCTGCTTAAGTGGGTCACTATATCTTATTAGTTTACTGGCCCAAGGGCAATTTACAAATTTGACTGAATTTTATCTGTGTATATAGCGCTTTAATCTTATTCCCACATATTTATGTTAGTTGTAGAGGAAAAATGAATAATTTATTTGTGATTAGAAACTATTGGAATTCACGAGGAAATCAATATACTTCTGAGAGCTCTGGCACTGAGTGTAACTTTTACAAATGGGGTATGCACTTTGTAGGAGAGCTCTCATTGCCACATTGGATCGCATTTTTCCATGGGTTTTTTGACTCCTTAATTCTTTACAATTACTCCTGATAATTTAACTGCAGCCGTTATTCAGCAGTGTCATTATGGCAGCAAGTTAACTACTTCTCAAATCAATACGAGCCTCTCTGTACTTTTTTGTGACAGCAGGATCAGACCACAGAAACAAACACGATTAACAAACCCTCTGGCCAGCTGACACACCATTTTAAATATGTGACTTAACAAAAACCTCTGTTTCCTGGAACTGCAGCTGCCAGGGACAATTTAATTTGCCTTTCCTCTATGGCGTACAAAGGAATAAAAGCAGGATATATTCCTGTCTCCAGATTTGTGATCTTACCAACAAATGCTCTCGTGCTCGAAGGTAAGAACTGCGTGAAGAGTGCAATTCTTGTCAGGAAAAGTAAAATCTTAAGCCAAAAGAAGTTAGTTGTGACACTAAAGAACAACTGGATCAAATGAAAAGTATACTGGTGTACATGTTATTAAAACTGTACCAACTACTTGACATTGTAAAAAAAAAAATTGTGTTATAAACTTATTTTTGTGCATATACTTGAAAAATTAAGTGAGACATCACTACTGTAAGACCAGACCAAATTTCTCCTGAAACTGTAAGATACCTAAAAGCAGACCACATTTCCTTGGATTAGCATAGAGTTTTCTAATCCTAGGTAATATGCATACATAGATTTTTGTGTTTGAAGAAACAGCAACAGAAAGCTCAGCTATTTACCAACTTAAAGAGTAATACTGTGTGAGGAAGAGAGAAGAACAGGGCTGAAATTAACCTACGGTATTATCTGAGAATGTATATGCCCATGGATCTGAACTAAACTAGATCCATCTCTAAACTAGTGCAGAGAAAGAGGAAAACTTTGTATTTTCAACCATAATATTTTTAAGAACAGAAAGTGTGCTTTTTTTTATTAGCAAAAAAAATTACTAAATGTAGTCTTTTACATGGAGGTTCTACCAGCAAAATGTCACTGCTGAAAGCTTTTAGTACATACCGATCTATCTCACAAATTGTCCTGATAAACAACAAAGATTGTAAACCAAGTAAGAACTAGTCATCAAGGTGAAGCAATGTAAAGCTGCAGAATTCAAATATTTCCATTCTATTTACTTAAAAGTACATATTCAAAACTATTCTATTCAAAACTAGAGGATTAGCAGAGGCAGAGAAAAATGAAAAGCACAAAATCTTTTGCGTAGCAAAATGTCTTATTTATACTTGGGAAAAAAGGGAAACATCAATAAGAGACAAATATAGTGTTCAGTGAAGATGATGGTGAGATAATGAAATACATTAGAGATGATCACATCAAGATCTACATTACTACACAAAGGTAACTTTTTCACTTTGTGCACAGGTATTTTTAAATTGCAAGATCAACCAGTAGAGAATGCTAAGCTCTTGTGATAGCTTCCATTCTTGTGACAGCTTCAAACACTGATACTAGGATTCAGTTGTGAATAGCAACCTTCCTAAGAATTATTGAGCAAAATGTCAGAATATGTGACAAGGTAGGAATATACTTTAGACAGAATGTTAAACACAAGTTGTGTCTTCTTTGACCCTTTGGGAACTAAATGATAATGTGTAAACCTAATGGTGTCAGCTACATCTTCAAGAAATTCATACATGTTAGCTTTTATACTTTTTCACTATGCTTCAGTATGGAACTGGCATTAAATGACAAGCAGGTGTCAAGGGCTTGCATTAAAAGTAACATAAATCATTTCTGAAACTCTAGCACCAGTCAGTGAAAGAAATAAGTTTATATGAAAATTAGACAGAATTTTTGCCTGAAAACCTAATGTTTCCACCTCTTCTATTCACTCTACAACAAACCTGTGAGTTTATACAATAGCCCTGATTCTCTTGGGATGGAATTCATCAGACTAAATTTAGATATCTTTAGTGGTTTGCAATCAAGAATATCTCCATGAGATCCAAATACAACAAATTATGAAGTTCCACTGACTGATTGAAAGGTCCAGTCTTTGTGAATAAAATCCCTAATCTCTCAGATAGAGAAATGTTGCACTCTCCTAGGAATTATATTAGAAACTGGCAGGTTATGAAGGTATTCTTGATTCTAATCAATGTATTCAAGAAACCATTTCAAAATAAATACTACTCCAAGTCCTGAAATAGGCCAGTTAGGCTGCATCATGGAAACTTGATGCAAGTGCTACTCATGCATATGACGTGTCTAATTTATGATTTCCTCCAATTGTAGACAGAATTTCTATAATCAGAAACCATCTTGTTTTTCATACCTCTGAGTAGTTCAATCAGTTCAAGATTCAAGAATCCAGCAATACAATCTCCTGAGTTTACAGGAACTTAAGAGCTTGATTTCCAACCTTCTCTCTTGATTTAAGCAATTCGTGTGTTCCCATTTTCACATTTTAAAAATCTTGCATGAAGCAAGAGCTATTGTGCTGCTCTTGAAGGATAAAATACTACTCATTTCTTATATGCTGGTACTCCTGAAATGAATTGAAAATAATTTTATCTGCAGGTTTCAGTGATAGAAAACACCTGCATTTCAGGGAGGAAGAAAAGGATGAATGACAACTATAAAATCAATTATTCCCCATGCATTTGACAAGAATAAAACAGGTCAGAAATTCATATTCCCTGAATCTTAGTCAGTTAGCAGTTTACCCTTTTTGCCTGGATCTGAGGGACTTTTGACTTCTGGAGAATGAATATTCAGGATAACTCATAAATATGCTGTTCAAATACAGAAAACACTTGTGTACATATATGCACTAGAATCTTCTGCTTTCAGACAAATCATTGTCATTTTTTTCCTTTTGTATTCTTTTATAATCAGGCTAAGTATCACACAGCTGCTTGCTCACCCCCTGCCCTACTTCTCCCACTGGTAGGATGGGGAGAAAAATTGGAAAAAAAGTAAAACCTGTGGGTTGACATAAGAACAGATTACTAATTGAAATAAATATTATAACAACAATAATAATATCTTAGTAAGGAAAAGGAGAATAACAAAGAGAAAGAGAAAAATAAAACTGAAGAAAGAGAAGCGATGCACAATACCATTGCTCATCACTCATCACTGATTGATGCCCAGACCATCCCTGAGCAGTTGGCAGTGCCTCCTGGCTAACTCCCCCCAGTTTTTATACTGGGCATGACTTTCTAAGGTATGGAAGATCCCTTTGTCCAGTTTGGTCAGCTGGCTTGGTCATGCTCCTCCTTCCCAGCCTCTTGAGCACTGCCTCACTGGCAGAGCATGGGAAATTAAAAAGTCCTTAACTTAGTATAAGCATGACTTAGCAACAACTAAAACATCAGTGCGTTATCAACATTATTCTCATACGGAATCCAAACCACAGCACTCTACCAGCTACTAGGCAGAATATTAACTCTCTCCCAGCCAAAACCAGGACATCAGGAGAACAAGATCCAATTTATAGTGAAAGAAATTATATATTTAGTCATATTTTAGACGAAAAATGGGTAGAAATCAACAATTGATGGCACTGATAGACAAAGGCGAGGAAAGCATCCAAGGACTCGATCTTCAAACAGACATAATCAAGCATTTTAGAGGACTGTGAAGCTGCTTGGGAAGGCACTTAAAATGTGTCAAGCGGATGCTTCCTACATCTGACAGATGTCCTACCTACAAGATTGTCATGCTAAGAGGGAGCATTTTTTTCCTGCATGTCCTCCTGTCTCCACTGCATTTACTTTATCTCACCAAAAGAAAAACATTTCCTTTGTCTGCTGTGATTCTGAATGAAAATACCTACATCTCCTTGTTTTCCTTCTGGGATATCTTACACATGGTGGAGTAAGGGAGACGAAATATAAAATTTCCCAGGCAACAGATAGGCAGACAAAACACTTTAAGGTAGTAGCTGTTGTTCTCCTCCTGATGCTGCACTTCTGATATTTTAACTTTCCCTTTTTTTGCTAGGGGTGTGGTTTACTGTTTTACTGCTGGTTTCCTCCAGTTATAAGACAGAACTGAGATTCAGGAAAAAATTCTCTTTATTGCTGAACTGACCTTCCCCATTAGAAGATGGACACTTGATAACTGTGGGTGCCACTTTAAATTAATTTTATTTTGCTGAGAAATTGTCTCAATTATCACTTACATAGATATGTTACTTAAAAGACTTGAGCTCTTTTTTTTTTTTTTTGTGATGTGCAATACAGGAATAAGTAGATTTTTAAAAAATAAAAATCAAGTATTCTACCTTGGGATGGTCACTTTCCATATTTTACTTAATTGGAAGTTACAGCTTGGTATCTCAGCTCTGGCAGATGGCTGATGAGAGAGACAGGCAACTGATCTGCTCAACAATTCTATCATTCCACAGCAAAGCTAGAGGGAGCATTTTTATTTTGCTTTAGTTTTCCTATTTCATACTTAATCTATATATCTTTTAAAAATAATTTTTGTAAGCCTGAATACTCCTTTAACCAAATTCTAGAGTTTCACTATAGTATGACAAACCAATTGTTAAGACAAGAAAAATCTACAGGTAGGTAAATAAATGTACCAGCTCGTTCTTAGAATCAAAATGTTAATTTAAAAAAAAAAAAGGGATGAAGTAGCATGAAGAAATTAGAAATTTCAAATACAATCTAATTTTCTAGGCAACATAGGATTCTGATCAGGTCATTCCATCCCTGCCTTCTTCACCTAAAGTGATACACTCAGACAAAATCCTTGGAGGAGAGTTTACAGCTACAGGTGGTAATTTTCCCACATCTATTCTTTAGAAAAGTTTGAATTATAGGTTTAGAAACATGTAAGCAGTTGTGGAAACAATCAAAACAGTACGATGCCAGTGTCGAAATTAACGACACTAAGTCACTAAACTCAACAACTATTTATGTTTCACATATTTTTGTTATGCTTCATTGTGTTTGTAGCTAGAGCAATAAAATGACAAATTAAACATAAATACAGGGTATAATAAATAAGTAATACCTTTGCCAGGATATTTTATTTGATTATTTACACTTCAACATAGAGTGTGTAAAAGACTATAGTAATGCCAAGCATTTAAAACTTTTTCTTAAAAAATGCACATATGCTAGAAACCAAAGTTCCATTTTGATCAAAGTAATAAACAGAAAATTGAACATATCAATATTATTTATATCAAGCAGCCTTTCAATACTTAAGGGAGGCCTATAAGGCAGACGGGGACAAACTTTTTAGCAGTGCCTGTTGCAATAAGACAAAGGGTAATGGTTTAAAACTAAAAGAGAGATGACTTAGATTAGACATGAGGAAAAAATTTTTCACAATCGGGATTATGAAACACTGGAACAGTTGCCCAGAGGGGTGTTTTATGCCTCATCCCTGGAAACATTCAAGGTCAGGCTGGACAGGGCTCTGAGCAAGCTGACTGAGTTGATGTCCCTGCTCATTGCAGGGGGTTGGACTAGATGATCTTTAAAGGCCCCTTCCAACCCCAGCTATTCTATGATTCTACGACATGTTGCTCTCTAATTTACTTTTCAGTTTAATATTTTTGTGTTGCTATGAAGAAACTGCGGAATGATCTCTGTGGAATGATTTATTAATCACTTTATTCATAAATCAGAAGATGTAACAGAATCAGTGATCAGCTACCTGTGGGAATATAGTGCACTTAGGCATTTTTACAAGAACTGTTTATATGTGCATAAAAATTACTGAGAAAGGAGAAGAAAAAGCCTGAAACTCTCTCCCTTATTAAAGACAAACATGTGAGCCTGATAAAACTGAAGCTGCATTTTTCAGCTTCCTTTTGGTCCTTGCTTATATAAAATGATCACCATTTGGATGGTGATCCAAATTCTCTATCTTTCCCGATCTCCATCTCATTCCATCTCTCCATTCTGGCAACATCCTACATTTCTGAGGTTTATTGTTTAGCTAGCTGCAAACAAGAGATCACAAGTCTGTCTTAACAAGAAAATCACTTCCTGAGAAAGTGGCTAACTGGCAGTGAGAACAATTCAGCTTACTCCTCTGCCCTTCCCTAAGAACAGTGCAAAAGTTAAAAGAAAGGACAAGATCTACAGTTGGTAGCATATAAAGACATTTTCTTTATTATCTGTTCATAGAAATCTAATGTTTTGGCAGTCTTCCAAGTATGCATATATAATACAGGGAACCACTTATAAAAAAGAAGCATTTGCTGGCACAAGGTTTAGACTGAGTTGAAAAAATCAGCAACTAAAGCTCAGCCCTCTCCCACAATCATGGATAAAGTGGTCTTTGTTAATCTGGCAGAGCTGAAAGGAAGAATTGAAACTTTCTCTCTCCTCCTTCTTGGCTTTGCTTACATCAGAACTCCCTAATTAGACTTTGTTTTCATTCTTGAGATATTCTTTTCTGAATTATGAACTTTTTTGCTTAAATGGTTTGTCTAATTTTGTGTCTGCAAAAAATTAAAATTAATGCTTCACTCAGATTTCTCAGATTTGATTGGACTGATGATTTCATGAGCAATAATTGAAAGTTATTGCTTATCAGAAGGCAGTTTAGTTGTGAACTTTAGTTGTGGTCTCAGGCCCTGGGAAGCAGGTTTTCACAAATCACATGCAAATCCTTTACAAGTGGCACTTGTTAGCTTCTTTCAGCTAAGAGAGTGAATGGATATAGAGATGACCAGGCTGAGGCAATGCAGTCCTGTGCTAAGTTCATGCATTTATAGATATCAGGCATCTAGTGAGCCCAAAAATTACCTTCCAGCCTGCCACATAGTTTCCCTGACATAAAGCAAAACAAAACACAATGCCTGTACAAACATGAATCACATGGACTATTACTGATTTTTATTCAGGCTTTCTGTTACTTTTTTTGCAACAATTATTCTTAATTCTAATTACTCCCTAATCTGGCTATCCCTGGAGTCCTCCAAATAATATGATAATTGTCTGTGAAAAAAGTACCTCAGGCAAAGAGCGGTTCCAGGTACCAAAGGTAACAAATGTGGAGGTCAGCTGCATAGACATATGCTCAGCTCTTTAACTGCATATAACTTTAATCGATGCTTGCTGTTAAAGCAGAACTGGCATCAAAACTAGCTTGTAACAATCACATTAGTTCCACTTTCTGTTACCTTGGTCATCATGAAGAGCAGCCTATGGACAACACCCTGTTGCAAACAGCAGTCTACCTGGACAGCTAAATCAGTCCTTCGTAGGGTCACCTGCTCTCCATTTTGGGCTAAAATTAATACACAGTCTCATACAGGGCTAACAAAGCGAAGGCATTGACTTATGTGTTAGCCCACTGAAATATAACCACCCTGGATAATGAAGTATCCTCAGCCACAGAGACCTGGTTTATGAGCACCGGGGTTGCCTGGTAACAGGCATCTGTCAGGTGCCCGTTATCATTTGATGAAAGCTGATCGGGGAGTCGTGTTGAAGGAGATTGGATCATTATAAAAAAAACAGTAATTCGCCCTTATGCCTCAAGTTGAGGGATCTGATGCAGCAAGAGTCTACGGAGATAAGAGGCAACTCTATTTTTTCTCAGTGTAGAAGGAGAAAATTATCTTTTTACTGTGCCTTGCAGGGAAATGACTGAGCTAGAGCACTCTGGGGGTCTGTGCTGAGACTCCAGGGGCTGTCTGGGTGCCTCTTGGGCTGCTCTAGGCACTGCACTGAGGTACGTTCAGTTTTCTGCTGCTTTGTGACCTCTTCTGTTTTTTTCTCAAGCAAAAGCAATTATGACTTCAGAAGCTCTGCACCACACCTAAGATGCTCACCTTAATGATGAAACATTACTCAAAAGGCTCTGATCTTCACTGCAATGTTAAGGAAAAAGGGGTTAAAAGTGTGGAAGATGCTAGGCTGAGCTTTATACACCTAAAACTGTAGGTTCCTGTATCCAGAAATCTGACTGAGTATTTCAGAATAAAAGGCAATCTTCCTCACACAGGAAACTCCCAGGTGACCAGTGACTAGGTCCTCCAGCAGGTATTTAATAGGTGCTGAGCAGGAACTGCTCAGTTAGTTGCTGACATGAGATTCCACATTCTAGGCTGGGGGTGCCTTCTAAACAGGAACTGTTTTGTCATCTTGCAAAGGCCTCTGCAGTGTGATTTACATTCTGTTACACTACAATTTAGGGGAGCTATAAATAGAGCAAAGGACAAGACCCAAATAGCGGATGCAGCTAAAGTGAAATTTAGGCAGAATGTTTAGGAAAATTATTAAAAAAAAAAAAAAAAAAGACAAAGGGGAGAAATGCATAACTTTCTTAGGAACCTGAAATCCTTTGCCATCTGACCATCTGACATTAGCTGCCATAACCTTTACAAGAGGTTAAAACTATATTGCTGTCGGGAAGTGCTGCAATTTAGAAAGTCTATGTATTCCCTAAAACTGGTCAGGATCTAGCAAGTAGATTCCTGGGTCTGGTTAAAGAGTAGACTTATCCAACTACATCAAGATCATAGCTACTTTATCCTCTTCCTTGGCAGTATTTCACTAGAAAAATAAAACTGATATAGTAACTAAGCCCTGGACAGGTTTTGACAAAAGCAAGTAGATGCAACCCTGCCTGGGAACCCCAAGCTGTGAAAGACAGCATTGTGTCTCTCTGACTCACTTTGGCTGTTCCCAACACACACCAGCTTGTCTTCCTAATCCTCCTTCTCTACTCCTGGTCATGCTGCCAGACCTCCTCCCTCACTCTGGCCCTGGTTTTCACTTAAGTCCATCGTTAGCTACTTCAACTCACTGAATTCAAGGAAATCCGTCCTTCTTTTCCTGCTAGTTTAGTTTTCTTCCAGAATAGTGAATGAAATCAGATCTCAGAGGAGTGTGGAGAGCTACAGAGCAGATGGAAAGTGCATGTCAGAAGTGGAGAAAAAGAGGGAAAAAGAGGCAAATTTCCCTTTTGCCAGAAATGAGCTGTTTTGTCTGCCTTACCTCATGTCAGGTAACTTTATTCAGAATATTCTGACTAATAGGTCCACTCCTCAACCTGAGTTTATGCAATTTCCAAGTCCTCCTTAGTCAGTACTCTGATTTACATTCAAAAAGGGCAGATGCCTAAATTCTAAATGATGCCTTAAGATTCTTAAGATTTTTAGCATACAGATTTTTAATATAGCTGTATAGTTTCTAACACTTTAAAATAGCAGTTAACAGTTATTAAACCCCCTTTCTCGTGCTTTGTGTTCTCTTCTTCCATTTTAGGCATCATAAGCACTTCACTGCTTGCTTACCAACAAAATACCTTTACTTGAGGTTCAAATGAATACCAAAAACCCCCAATAAAAATTTCAAGAGATATTCACTCACGGAAGTCTGCAGTGTTGTTCAAATTTTCAGAAATGAATTTTACTTGCAGAGATGTCAAAGAAATCACATTAGACTTGGAACTTGAGTTGTTGCACTGAATGGTGATATATTTCATATAAGATAGAAAGCAGCTTGATGACAGGGTTACCAAAAGCCCTTGATGCAGAGGCACTTAGATGAGACAGTCAAGGCTCTGCCAACACCCTCTGCAGTAAGAACCACTCACCCCCACACAATACTTTGTGTGAATGTCATGATAGAAAATTAATTTCAAAGTTTTTATCCAGCCAATTACTCTTGTGGCAGCTTATTTTTTTCAGAGAATGTGACTTTAGGAAAGACTTCTGTAGCAAAAAGGAAGAATTTAAGTTGCACTATTTTTTCCTGAAAGTATATTTATCCAATCTTACGATGCTTTTCAAAGCATTTCAAAGACCCAGTGGGTCGTTCTACCTGATTTGAAGTGTATATCTTACTTAAATTTGAGAAAAGTATTGATTTGTCTGCTTTCTGTGAGCCAAGGGAAAGACTAAATTTTATTTGAAATATTCTTCTCATATTACTCTCTCTCTAAAAGTCTTTCATTTCAGTGACTGGAATGTGTCTTGTGAGTACTTAGTAAAATCTGGAGCAGAAATCCTCCTAAATTTCTATTTTATTAACACAATAGCTTTACTTATTCTGGAATTGTTTTTCAAAGATATTGAGGCATTTGAAAATGAAGATCAACCATAGTAGGCCTGAAAAATGTCCTTGAACATTCCAAATTTCTACATCAATGCTGAGAAATGTCTGAGAAATGTGCCTATCTGCATCCTTAAGCACCTGATGCAGGGCTGGGAGTTGGACTCAATGATCCTGATGGGTCCCTTCCAACTCAGCATATTCCGTGAGACTTTTACATTTTTGTAAACTAGCCCTCTGTTTTAGACTTGAAGCATATTCTAAGTGTATTTTGCTTTATGTGTTTCTCAGGTAGCTAGGCAATGTTGTGCACAGTGTATGTGTCACAGTACATTTTACAAGTCTAAAGTGGCACAAGCAACAAAAGAAAGTAGCTCATGTTGACCATGACCACCCAGTTCTTAGGGGTGTTGTGCTCTCTTTCTGCCAAGTTTCTGTATGGTTTGTAGTAAAAATTAATGAAAATAATGTAATCAAATTATAGTGTTATGGTTTTTTCTTGGATATTTCACAACAAAAATGGAATTTAAACAATCTGCTGACAACATTTATATGGATGAACCATTCCTTTTATGATGAAATAAAAATTAAAACATATTTTTTTATGACCAAAGCTACAAATTTAGGATCACTTGTTTCTATAAATCTTCTGATATTGAGTGGATACAGATGATGAACTGTTTAACCATTCGTTGCTTCTTGAAGACAAATATCTTTCAAAGAATATTTTCTGTAGCCAGGTCTAACTTCCCATAATCCACAGACACCCCTACCATATCCCGGGAATACAAACTTAATAGCTTTTAAGGTGATGGATCCTTTGAGGCCTCTTAAAGTGCTGTGTCCTTCAACCATTCTTCACAAGTCTCTGTAAGTGTAGCTGAGGAAAAGGGGCATACTGGGTTTTTTTGTCATAATAGCTCTGTCATGTGCTGAAAAACTCTCAGCCAAGTTCTGAGCTGCAGAAAAAACCTGCAGGTTTAGGCAGGTTGTTAATTAAGCACCTCCCTTGTTTGGAACGCTGAGATTTGCTCCTTGGCTTTGTTTTCAATAGCTGTGTATACAGAAGAGGTGCAAAATGACTATTTTCAACAGAAGTTGGTTCATATGTTTTATGTGCTTATCTGTTTGTGTAAAATGCATCACTTTCTGAGGGCTAAAGCAATAAACAGAGAGAAGAGACTAGTGTATGCACAATTAGTGAGTGTGTGTCTAGTATACTGTATGCTGCTCTGAGGTCTGATATGCTGAAGAATATTGAAAAATTGGTCAGTGTTTAGAGAAATGCAACAAAAATGACTTCAGTGTTGAGGAGTGCCACCTTAAAGATTACTCAAGCATGCTCTATAGAAGGATAAAATAGAGGTCTCTGTGGCCTTTGAAGGTCATGAGAGACAAATTTTGTCTAGAAATTAGGTGAATACCTAGACTAGACGTTGTAGTTTATCACCATGCAATGAAGTGGGTTTTGCATCATGGGGGATTATTAAATGATGATGATGTGGTGTTTGTTTTGTGGGTTTTTGTTGTTTTTTGTTTTTTTTTCCCCAAGGCATACTGTAGTTAAACAGCTAATTATTATATTCTGTGGAGTAGCAACAGATAAATACTATTCCCTTTACTTTGCAAAAGTTATGCAAAAGGAACCTGTTGATCCCTTCTGAATTTCTATTAAACACTGAGAGAAATTCAGTTCAACATCATACAACTAACAGGGTGTGGTGCCTCTATTATTAAGTTAAGAACATTGTATGCTGTTATCCTCGTAATAATTGAGAAACAAATTCTGTAATGGTTAGTCAACATCTGGCCACTTCAAATTCTCTAATTTTTACCCATAACAATGGTATTTTTATCTCCCTACTCATAAGTCTGAGACAACTAATTTTTCTACTTTTCACATAGCATATTGTCAATACATTGAAATATATATTACAGGCAATATTATATAATACAGGTAAAATTAAGCAATGTACATAAAAACCTAAAATAGTTCACAGTACAAAGAAAAAAACTGAAGAGAAGAAATCCCCCTGAGAAACTCCCTACATCTCATCTCATGTCATCTGTCTTATATGCTATCAAAAAGCTACTCAACTTTCCTAAGGATCTTTGGATTGGCAAGAATTTTCAGGGGAGCTCAGGACTGTCAACTGAGGCTCTGGTCCACTTACATAAGTTCATTACACGTTCTGGTAAAAGAGCATACCTCCACAGGCAGCTGCCACTTAGGGTCTTAATAAAATACAGGTTAGAATTTTCTCTCCCAAGGCACATGCTCATCTACTGGCCCAGCCATCACTTTTGGTATTGAAAAAATGCCTTGAACTTTATCAATTAGAAGATGGAAACAAAAGCAGATGCATGGAAGATGTTCTTGTCTGAGTAGACAGACGAGAGCTGAAATAAAGACATTACAGCATCTTCCTTTGCCTGTTTAGCAATACTGTACTATAAAGCTGTGAGCTGTAAAGCCTCTCCTGTTTCCTACTGAGAGAGGTAGCTGCATTTCAGCGATGCATGAAGTAATTCGTCTATGTAGCTTCTAAAGCACTTAGAGTTCCTTTGGGATAAAAAGCACTTAAAAGTGTAAGGTATTAGTATTTCTCATGTGTTTAAGTTGTCAAATCTTACTTTCTTATCACTCAAATCATCTTTAAAACTCACTTTTGCTGTGAAACGCACAAATGTTAATTCCCTTCAATTAAAAATCTATTGCCGGCACATCTTTTTTAATGAACGCAGGTGATTGGGTGGAATATCCCTTTGAATCTTACTCATGCAATAGCACAGGGCCAGCTTTCCCTCACATTACTATCCATGTGCAAGAGCAAGCAATTCTTTTGGTTGTCTATGACCTAAACATCTTTTTGCTGGGGTCAAAAAAAATTTGGATTTATTTGTTTTCCTTCTTTGGGTTTTGCTACTGGAATGATAAGGACCGTATGCAAGGGTTTGCTATGCACATAGTTTCTTTTGCCTGTACCTCTTCACTCTCCTTCCAGTGTGCAAGGTCTCACTAAATATAGGATGCCACAAATGCCAGTTTCTAATCCTTTGCCCAAATGTCATTTCAGTAATTCTTACATTGCTGAAGAAAGCTTGTACAAGATTTTCTAGTTAAGTGCTTTAGTGCAATGGGACTATGGCTGACATTTACATCAGCCTTTTCTGTGATTTAAAAGGGGGCAGAAGTGCTTGGGGTGGGGGGACATGAGCATATGTGCCTCGCTGTAGTGAGGAAATGAGGAAATAGGAATGGGGCTGGATACAGGTAGAGGTTGAAGCACCACAATGAAAATTATTTTCTAGACATTATTGCATGATTTTGCAAAATACTGTTTACTTTAAATTATTCTGTAAAGTCAGACTGAAAGAAACCTATTATTACACAGAAAAAAAAACCAAAACAAATTACAGTAATTAATTATTTAATTTAGAAATTTGTGACATTCAAAACACTATGCTTCAGAAAACAAGTATTACAGCCCAGTAGCTTTTTTGACTGCTAAAACTTGCAAGTCACTGTGCCTTAGAAAGCAGCAGTAATAGCGTGATCTGAACAGACATTTCTCAGATCTATCCAATAATTTGCATGTTAAGCATCCTAAGAATGTGAAACCATTTGGTCAATAATCTATATTCTTTAAGATTTATTTCTCTTTTAATTTATACTGAAACTTCAGTTGTTGAAAAAGAATGCCTAATGATGTATTCTGAGTCTTCCTAATGGACGACCATCGTGTGCATTACCCCAGCATAAAAAAGTGAGTTAATGACAGAGATTTAGCTTTAACTCTGAATTTCCTGGGTTTTTCAAGCTCAAACAAGACCCTTAATGTTACTTTAATGTAGTTTTTGGTGGTATAATTCTTCTTAATTCTGTCCATTGCAGTCCTTTGATACTTTATGAATTACTTATCTCACATTAATAAGGCTTAACATGGAGTATTAACCTCCTATACATTCCTAATTAGTTTTTAATGAATTTTAGTTTCCTTGTTAGAAAAAGAGCTAGCTAGCTAACTACCACAAATTTAATCTCCATTACTGGAGCATAAGACAACCACCCCTGGGGATGCATGTCCTTGAGATTTTCACGTTAAACAAGCAGCTTTATAAAAGAGTCAAAGAAACTTATTATGTGTATTAGCTTACTTCTCAGCTTTAATGGTGTAATGAGTCCTGAACTATTTATAACTAGTGACACAATACACTATATAAACTTTCAGAGATTTCTATAATATGTTAAGATACCACAAAAAAATTTAAAAGGTCGAATTGCTAGTCACCTGACAGCCTGATACTCTGGAGTAGGAAGGGAAGAGAAGGTGAATTAGTGCATTTTCTAATACATGATTTAGTTCAACAATAGTAACAGCTATGATACTACATGTAATGGTAAATAAAATTTCCTTTTTTTGACATCATAATCACACTTTCCCCCCAAATAGTTTTTTTTTAATGTGAATTAATTTTATGAAATGTATTATGAACTATAATTATTTTTTGTGTATAGTACAAAGAAACATGTTGTAAGTAATTATTTTGCAAGGGAGCCAACTGAGTACAGGTTACAAAAGCTTTTTTTTCTTGTTTTGGCAGTGCTTTAAATAAATATAAACAGAGATAAAATTGATGAACTAGTACATTGGGATAAGTAAAACAAAAAGAACAGCATCTCATTATGAACTGCAGCAGTAGCTCAGGAATGAATTACAAACAGTTTTCACTGGCAGTATGCAGGATGTTGCTGAAGCAGCACTCAGTGCTGGTATCAAGTCAGAGAAGCACAAGCTCTCTAAGCCCTTTGGCTCTGTTGGGACAGTGCTACAAAGAGGATGTTCTTCATCCTGGTTCTTCAATTTCAGAATTTTATTTCCTTGGTGATTTACCAAAGCCCTATAATTTTGTATTCAGAATGTACTGCAGGAGGTTTGTGTCAGTCCCTTACCCATCTCCTGGAGGATGGGGAGAAGGTGTGGCTCTCTGGAGTTGGTATAGAAGGTCAGCAGTGGAGAGCTCAGTTGTCTTCTCTGACATTGTTCTACCGAGTATGCAGACCTTCTTGGTATTGGATGGATGATATTTTAGAATGGAAAGGCATCTGAAGGACTATAGTTGAGTGAACATCTATGTTAAAGTAGGCTGCAATTGCTTATGTTGGACAAAGGGACATTTCCTCTCTCTAACACAAACTGTACTTGATTAATTTCTTTTTGTCAGTGAACAGGAGCAAAAAAGAAATAATAGTGTCCCAGACAGTGAAAATGTATGAATGTACAAATGTACATTATTAAAACATTTTAAATGCAGAAATCTAGAATGAAATGCAACTCAAATTAATTTATACATTATTTTTCTAAATTCGTTTCCATAGCCTTTTTCCACATTTTCAACTGGAGTAAGTTTATAAATATGTAACACTCATCCTTCGTGATGGCGAACAGTCACTATGCTAGGCAAAAACAGATAGCTGAGTGTTTTAACAGTTGAATTTCCAGACCAAAAGAGTAAATTCTTGAAACTCTGCATATGCCATAGGTCTTACTGGGACAGAGGCCTGGTACTGGGTCTGCATCACCACTGAATTTCACTCATTAATCTTTTACTTACAAATTAGAGTAATAAATACATGATTATCATGCATTCATTAACTAGACTTCACATTGCATGTTTCATGTTGAGACCCATCACTGTGTAGCAGCTGATGGGAAACAGAACAGCTGAAAATGAAAGGCTGTCCAAACCCATGAAATGCTAGAGGCAACTTAATCACTGAGCCTGACACACAAAGTACAGACACCATATCCAGATGTGGTTTAGCTGAGTTCACAACCTTATTAACTTAATTCTAAGGGCTAGCAAGCAACAACTTGTACAGTGCAAATCATCAATCCTCTCCATTAGAGACTGTCATCGGCCCACGACCCATCCACGACTGGCCTCAGACAGCAGTGAGCCTGTCTTGCTCCCACTTTGTGTGATGGTTCAGGGGAAAGGAAGTATGCTCATCATTACATAAAAAAAGCAGCAGCTATTGGAAAGTGCTCCTTTTCCCTAAGTCCAGCATCAGGTGATCAGGGTGTAAGAAGTAAGCCAGTGAATTAGACAGCTATCAGATAAAACTACTCATTCACTTACCTGCCTTCATCAACCCTGCAGTTTTCCAGATATTTAAACCAGCCATATCTACTATTTCCCAGTTTGAGAGAAATATCACTTTTTCCTCCATTAGTTCTGAAGACTAATGAAGCACTTGGACTATCAGAAGGGCTTATATGCACTTTCTGTTACACAGAAGATTGTTACTGCCCTCTCTCTCCCCCTCTCTCATCTTGTCTCCCATTGGCTATATCCCTCTCCACCTGAAGAAACCATTGCTGACATTAAACAAATATTTTCACTCCAGTCATTAGTACTTCTTCCTGTATTTTTTTAATAGGCTCAATTTCCTGCCTCATACCTTCTGTTAATGACAGAAGATAACCTGCTAGGATAAAGGTGGAAGCTAATGAACTTTTTCAAACTTTCCTATGCTAAGCCTTTTCTCTTAGATCTATGGTGGTAGGGACAGATAATAGTTCCAATCACAGTAGCAATATATGAGGCAAAACATGAACCTCTCCAAACACTCTATTTATTTTCTGTAACAGGAATATATAAACACCAAGACTAGCTTTAAATACTTAAAAATACAACTGACTGAGCAGCATACAGATATTTTTTGACAGGAACAGGAAGAATGGGAATTGCAAAAAATTTTTTCTGCAGTTACAGATGGCTATCCCTTATTCCTGTTGCTGAGTATTTCCAGGGAATTCCTTCTGGAACTGACCACTAGCTTGACTGGTAGATGACTGGGTTTAGTCATTATAAATGTTGTATGTACACACTAACTTTCCATCTGAAAGGACACCATTCTGCTGAGAGAAACCAAGTTGATTCACTTCTCAGTTCAATGTAACACCATTATGTTTACTCATGACTCTTCAATGTATATACTTTATTACATTTCAGAGAAGTCTTGGGAGAAATTTTGACTCACTCTTAAACACACGATTTCTGTAAAGAACACAGAAGCTTCTACAAACGACTGTGTTAGTTTCTTGCAATGATTACATTACAGTGAATTCCGATACTTCAGTGATACTACTTCTTTTCTTGGTTATCACAGCTGAATGGGCCAAATGAACAGTCTTTCAAGGTGTATCACGTGTTTATTTAAAAAAACTAACACAGCTATTCACAAATGTGGGTAAAACTGTAACAATAAAAATGTAAAAATGAAAAATGCAATTTTTACAAATTGGTAGCAAAAGCCTTAAGTATTCAAAGTATAACTGCAGCTTTTTGCAAATCTTTCAGCGAATATTGATCTTTTTAGATTTTACAGGCTTTCAAATATACGGAACAATCTTTTGCATTTAGACCATTCAAATTGTCTTCTATTGAATACATTTAGCACTGACAAACTTGAGAAAGTTGTCTAATAACTGTTATATGAAACAAAAGAAGCTAAAGAAACATAAGTTGACATTGCCACATGAATAGTCATTCCTTTTAAATATAAGAAGACAATTTCATTTCCTATGAGACAGGAAGGCTGAGGGTATTGCTACAGTCAGTAGGTGTGGACTGTCCATCAGAGCTCATTTTCAAGGACAGACCTCGTTAAAAGTTGTATTGGAGTTTATTCATGTAACTTTGAATTTAGCCTTACTTTGAGTGTGTGTGTGTAATGCATGACCTTCACAGCTGCCTTCCAACCAAAATAATTCTGTTTCTGAAAGACTGTGAAGAGGAAGACGAAAAGAATGAGGACGGAAAGAAGAAAAAGTAGAATATATAACAAGGAGTTGGTTTGGGGTAACAAGTTTTTCCATCAGAATGAATAGGTAGTTGGCAGGTGAGAAGCATGTTCAAGGGGAAAGAATAAAGAGAAAATAGCTTGACATCAATTATTTCCAAGGCGTGTATAGCAGTTTCTTCAGTGTCTGCTTCTGCTAGTGGAGTCTCAGCTTCAACCTTGCTTCCCACCCTAAATTTCTTTCTGCCTTTAGTTGTTGGTGTCTTCAGGGAATGTTTCTCTCATTGAGAGAATTACTGTTGTTTGCAGATTCTTCTCTCAACAGTTTAAGGATGACAGGAGCTATTAAATGGCTTGAATGTTATTCAAACGAGTTCTTGACGTTACACTGAGTCCTGAGATGATTATTTAGGTGAAGGTTGGTGAGTCAGTGCTCAAATAAGCAATATGAATTCTGTCCTTCAAACTGTTTGAAGATGTGATTTTACCTTTTGACAAGTTTGTGTTTTTTTATTTCCTCTGTCTTAACTTTCCCCAGTTGGTATTTTGCTCATCTTGATCCATGTAATTCTGTGCTGAGTTTAGCTGCATATTTGCTATATGGCCAGATTTGTGTTCTTTGGTGATGCTAAATTACTCAAAGATGCCATGCCCCTTTTTGTTTTGCTCTGTCACAATCACATACACATCATTTCTGAACCACAGATAAGAAAGGTTGCTGATTTATAAGAAAGCTCATGGCATATCCAAGATCCATAAATGCTGACACTGACCCCAGGCGTGGAATAGAAAGGTGCATACTTCAAATAATGTTTAATCTATTTCCCTGTTTGCAGTCTTCACAGTCTTCACAACACTAATATTTAACAGACTGGAGACAGACTTATACTGCTGAATATTCCAATGATCTCTTTCTAAAAGTGATGAATGGGGTAGGATAGTTGGAAAGGCATCTGTGCACAATCCCAATGTGTACACTGATCAGTTTTTTGCCAATTTTGCCAGGAGGCTCTTAAACTTTCACATCTAAAGTGTTTAAGGAAGATCTCAATTCATGTTTATTCATGCTTCATTTTCCAACAGTTTTGGATAACATGGACTGAAATCATAGATTCAATACCAATCTGGAGCAGAAGTTTAGAACCATGGGGTGGGGTTTTCAGGGGTCTGTTTTGGTTTGGTTTTGTTTATTTCATACAGATGAAAAATAAACACTGGAAATGCAAAAGCTGAATATGTGCCTAAAGAAAAAAGCATGTAAATCTGTTAGTAAAGCTGAATAGTTCAGTGATCGAAAGCTTATGAGACACCTTATTATTGAAAGATCTCCTTAAAATAAAAGAGTTTCAGTTCATTTTAGAACTTAAGTGCATGCCAACAACATTATTAAAAAGGAGAGAGAGAGGAAGGAAAAGAGGGACCAGTAGAGAAACCATTGAAAATGAATTGATAAAAGTGCATTTAAAAACCCCAACCAATCAACCGAACTAAAAACAACAACAAAAAACCTCCAAACCCACACACAGGAAAAAAAAACCAACCCTTGTCTTAAAGAGAAAGGCTTTGCCTTCTTTTTATTTAGCATATCCATCTTCTTGGCAAAAGATTTATGCAACTTTTAATACTGATGACTGAGAAGTACCTTCCTACATTACTATAAAAATTTCCTAAATATAGAAGCAGTTTTCCTGACCAAATAAATAAATTAGTGTACTCATTACCCATAGAAAAATCTTTATATTGGAAAACTACTAAACAATATATCATTGTTGGTGACACAGTTATTTGGTTAGAGAGATAGTTAACATTCTAATTTACATGAAATCTTACCATGTAAGAAAAGGTTCTAACTATTTGTAGAGTGGAGCAATTTATGGACACTAGAATAAACTGTTGGTCCAGTAATAAATGGTCACTGGAATCTGATCCATATGTAAATCACAGGACTAGTCTGCATGTTGCATAGAGCTTTTTCATTCAGCAAACAAGAATGGAAATGGATCTGTAAAATGCAAATATTTTTGTTTTACCCAGTAACATCACAAAAACATGGCACACGAAATTCTTACTCATGTCTGAGTTGCTCCCTCTATATTTTAAATAATTCTCATATGATCTCTTGAATATATATCTCTTGTCTTGCTTGAAGTTACTACCTGTAGTTTTCTCAGGAAGACCAAGAATCTACGTCAGAGAAAATGAATGCTCTATGTGATTCACTGCTTTGATAATGTTTTTTTTCAGTCAGTGTGCTCCACTTACTGAGATACCTTCACATTAGCCTAAAAAGTTTCTTCCTTTTAAAATAATGTTTGTATAAATTCTTTATAAACCACTGCCATTACACCATAACTTGTACTGATTTTCCTCTTGTTCAGCTGAATGACAACGTATATTTTAAGAATAACAGGCAGACAAAGTTTGAGGTCCAATCCATCCCCATATTTATGGGATTTTCAGATCTTTAGTGAAAAGTTAGTTCCACATCAAGTTGACCTATTGAGTCAAACTGTCAGTATTCAAAGGAAGGAAAAAGAAAGAGTAGCTCAAAGCAAGTGATTTCTATCCATGAGCTTTCATTAACTCAGCTTTTTCTACTAAGGGTGTCAGGCAGTACTGTAGTGCAGACCACCACAGCTATTAAAACTTTCCTTAATTGCTAAATTGCAGGGTAATGTAAAGGTAAACCAATATGGGCTGAATGGAATTGTCACCTATTGAACAAATGCTCAGTCAGGCAAGAACTGTCTTTCTCAGCATTTTTAATTTTGAAGGAACTGAATTATTAATAATTTCACATGAAACTGTAATAATTTTATTATTTTTGGAATTAAAAAAATAGCCTGTCTTAAAATAGCAATGTCAACTTTATGGACCAAGTCTTGCATTCTTATTTTGAAACACCCCCTGAAAAAACTAGGTGGTATTTAATTCAGCTTGCACTTCAGCTATATTTTTGACTTGGAGGTATAAAAGGAGGTATTCTGTTTGCCTGATTCAATGGTCTAAATCTAGACAGTGAGAGGACAAACCAGAAAACTTATGATTGTAGATTTAAGATTCAAGTGCTATTTGTGAATCTCCAGGGATAAGCCCAGCCCACTGAAGTGAGGGGCAAGCTTTCTCAAGCACACAAATAGTAAACAGGAGGTTTTCAAGTGTTTTGAAGTCCAATCTGTCTGATCCTAGCCTGACCTATGGATCTAGATGCCCTGGGGTCAGTTCTATAATTGCGGATTAAACAGACATCTTCAATTTTTCTTAAGTACCTAAACACAAACCTATGGGACACCCACAGGCACTAGAGCTCACTCTCCCTTCTTACTGAAACTAAAGCAATGTGCAATAAAAGTATAAGAATCACAAGTCCAGACACAGTACGCCACAAGCTGGTCTGCATCTTAGTCTAGTGGTAAGAGTAATCACAAGGGACCACGTAATGTCCAGATCTTCTATTCTCTGGAAGTTTATACATTTCATAGCATTAAATAAAAGACAAAAACAGGCCTGGGAGAAACATTTTCACAGAGAAGGGATGAATCAACAAAGCCCAGGGATACATGCAACTCGTAGCCCTGAAAATGGGGTTGATATCTGGATTTCGAAGTTGTCAGCAGTATTTATGTAGATTGCATGTCACCTAATATGAATGCAAACTGAAGGACAGGACTGTAATTCAAGATCAAATATTCACATTAATATCACAGATATTTTTGTTAAAAAGTACCCAAACAAATATTCTATCTTCTGTGTTATAGACAATGAGAAAAACTTTACATGCTGCCCACAGGGAACCTGATGGAAGAATTAAGATAAGAATAATAGAAAGGATTAGAGAGTAATACCACATCATTAGTTGATTAGAAAGTCAAAAGAACAGGGGAAGGGGTTTAGATTTCAGGTCACAGAGAAGAAGATTAGTAAAGGGAGTAATCGTTGACCTTCATTCATAAGTAATGTCCCTTTTTTGAAGAAGAAAAGTCCACATATGCATCAGTACTTGTAACTATAAAAAAGGACATTAATGCCATTATTTTCTGTACCTAATGGTCAGTATGCACCAATAAATCATGAAAGACTCAGTGAAACTATCTACTGAGGATCTAATTTTAATTATTTAATTTTACCTGCATGGTAGTGAATAGTTGAGTTCGTGATCAATCTCACAAATGGGATAAAGTTTAGAAAAAATATTTTCTTAACAAGTAAGATGTAATTGTCATTATTTATAATACAGAAATTTCAACTATTTTTTTTTTAAGAGAAAAATCTAAACCTAATGCTGTAAGAAAATAATATTACTAAGGGCAGCTACATAAAAAAGTAATTTTGTATTTGAATTAAAAACACAGTATACAGTCAGACCTCAGTTAGGAATCCAGTTAATGTTATATAGTAAGAGCAAGTTTTTTCCATGTGATTTAAAGAAGGAGCCTATCTAGCTGACAAGATATTCTGTAGACATGAATCCATATTCATTACTTCCTTTATTCTGGTTAAGATCATGGCAACAAAAGTAAATCTTAAGCCTGACTGTCTTAATTCAGTAGGAGAAAGAAAATCTGTTCTTTGAACTTGTTACTTCTTGGGTTTAATGCTGTCAGTAGTAATGATTTCTCTTTACTTTGATTGGAAAGAAGCTAATCATAATAAAAGAAGGTTCCATGAGATAGCAGAGGAGTGGTCACTGGGGCTACTTTGGACTCCTGGAAAGCATCTGCAATAATTAACTAAACAGAACTGGTAACAGCTAAAAAACCACATTTCCACAATTATCCATACTGTCATACTGACAGCACCAAACCTGGCACTGATTTGGTTCAGTTCAAAGAATGGTCTGTCTTGAGTGAACAAGCATTCTCACTGCGTAGTGTTGATGCATCTACCATGTTTTGCAGGGTAAGAGATTTATCTATATGAACATGAGCAGTGCCATTCCAGTCAGCCTTGGGGTCGGAGAATGGCTCCTGCCCCACTTGATGGTATAGATACAGCCCTAGAAAGGCACTTTCCTTCACAGTTCATAAAACAAGAGCTCCAACAAGTGTTGTAAAAATGAACGAGTAGGCAGCATGATGCATGGTTAGGATGGTGCATCTACTGACCTTGGTAACTTTGGTCTTCAGATATAACAAAGCCAGATATACTATCTAATGCTTCACTAGATACCTTTAAATTGCACAAAGCACCAAATTCATATATATGCAATAATAGAAAAGGCACTGGCCTCCATCCATCCTGCTACAAAAATATTAAAAGAACATCACATAACCACAGAAGTCTAATGAAAAACTCTAACTCCTCTAGCCTGTGTTTCAGGATAATTTTGCACAGCCACAATCTGTTTGGTGTCTGTGATGACATTACAGTCCAGTTGAATACACTGTGGTGGAATAGCAGCTTTGCTTCTATCGGATATTGAGCATCCATTTAGGCTGACGTTAGTATCAAGAAGAAATTTTGAATCAGAAGACAACATTAAAATAAAAACAATAAATCACCTTTCAACTAAGAAATCTTAACAATCATCCCACTTTTTATATATGTAGTTTTTTTAGTTCTCTTAAAATGCTATAAATTGTTCTATTTAAAATGTCATGGAACAAAAGTTTTTAAATAATTAGAATTTATTTATCTTCTATTTTTATGTCTCAACCTCTTTTAATTTTTGAGAGGATTTACAAGAGTACTGTTATAAATAATCCAATATATCAAAATATTGTTATTTATGTGGGTTTATCAAAGTACTGTCATGCAATCACATAGGAATATGTACCTTTAGTTTTGCGTATTTGCAGTTCAGCTAAAAACCTGAGTAGTTATTGCTCCAAAGCTGTTTCTGTAAATCAATCTCATAACTTAATTTGAGAAAAAATCCAATGAACCAGTAGACTTTTAACATCACAGGCTCAGATGAATTTATTTCCCTACTGTTTAAGCATTTTCAAGAATAAACATCTGAACTTATGTTCCAAATTAATTAGCTTCTTTTGTAGTATCTTGATTAGATTTGGACTGACAGTAATTTGAAAATTTTTCCTTATTCTCTTATCTTTTATATTGGACATTTATTTTTCTATTTAATTGGTTTCAGGAAAGGTTCTATGATATGGTTCAAATATTACTATCAATTTCTGTAAACTGTTCTTTATTTTAAGATACTTTTGTTTCCAATAAATTTACTTCTTAAAACTTCCTAACAGAAAGGATTATCTGTAACACCATCCTTTACACCTCTGCTGATGCAGTTGATGGGAATCATAAATAATGTAGTCATGACACATCAAATTAACTAAGTCACACCTGAGGAACTCTGAATGAGATAGCAACCCACTTTACACTTATCATGATGTCACCTGGCTTGTTGGTCATGTTTTAATCATTATATTTATGTATTCTTGAATAAGAAAAGTTATGTTTTTTTTTTAATATGTATTATTTAATACTAAAAATGTACTGAGCATTTTACCAGGTTAAAAATAAAGCTATTCTCCCTAAATTGAGAGAATTTGGTAGATCCTAGCTGAAGTAAATTTTGGAATCCAAAAGGAATCATATAAAACAAGGAAGACCCATTTCAGAAAACAAGAAAGTAGGAACAGGTAGAAGAAGAAATTATTCTTTGTAGCTAACAAAAAGAACATTCACAATGACTACACATAGGTACAATATAAATCTGAATATTTCACTCACCATCACACCACATGAGTAAGACTCAGTACCCCTTGATCCTTGCCCTGTATCACTAAGGATGGGATTCATATCATTTAATAACTTTAAAAGGCCATGCTGTACATAGCGGTATCTCAATTTTCCAACCTGGGCTTTCTTTACAGCGAAGGAAGAGAAATAGGCTGTTCTAAAGTGCAATTCATCTTAACTACTTAATTAATGGCACTTCAGAATTAAAGGTTGGACCAGATGATCTTTCGATGTCCTTTCCAACCTGGGCCGTTCTATGGTTTTATGGTTCTATAAATTTACTTTTCTTCTATAAGACATTGACAATAAACAGGGTCTGGAAGGTTAAGTCAGAACTTTGAACTGAAGAGATGAATCTCATTCTGCATCCTCAAATACCATCTAACAGACAAATTCTTTCACTTACTTTCTTTCATACATTCTTTCCAATACTTAAAAGTAGCACTGCTCTAGAAAGCCCACATCAGTATGTCTAAACAACCATCGTAATTTTGGGAAAATCGTGATGATAAGCAGTTACTCTGCTCTGATGAAAATTACTATTTACTACAAATCTAGTCTCTTTATTTTCCAGTGCTTTCTGAGGAGAGGTCTGCGGATTTTTGTTTGGTCCTTTTTTTTTTTGTAACAATACAGAAATCTGTTTACATCTTTGCTATATTTCTGTATTTTCTATGCTTACATGAAGATAGATATAACATGCAGCCTAAAATCAAGCACATAGCTGCTTTTTCAATCCCAGGCACCAGGAATACTGTGGATATTGTTATAATAAATGCTGACTAATGCAATTATGAAATATTTTTCTTCTTTGCATGTGTGCGGAAAGGAAGAAAAAAAGTAATATTTTTTTGAATAGGACAGTGTCAGAGACTGAAATATTTAATGATTTATGCATTCTAGGAGACTTTTGCAGGCTTTTGACTTGCATTTCGGATGGACAGTTGGGCCCATCCCTCCCTCCAGTGCTGAAGGTGTCAAGCCCTGAAAAGGCAGGACCTCTGATGGCCCATAACAGCCCATTCCCCCCCCCCAATCTAAAAAAAAAGGTTGGAACCATGGATATAATAACTCATAACTTCTTGGAGTGTGGGGGCTTCCCTCCTTCACCCCCAGCAGATCAAGGCCACCACTTCAACTGACAGACATGGAAGCTGCAACTACCAAGTTTCATCGCTGGACCCCATGGGCGGTGACTATATACATCTGTCCACTCTCAGCTTTTCTTTCCCTTACTCTCCCTTAGCCTTATCCTGTCTTTCCTTTCTCTCCCTTATGCATTTTCCCCCCAGGGGTTATCCCTACGGTATATAATAAAGATGACAACACCCAAAATGCTAACATACCTGTTAAAACAAAACTGTTAAAATAAACCCTACCTATGTATGTTTTCAGACACCGATTATTCAGTGTCGTTTCACTCTAATCCACCCCAAGGGAATTACTGATAAGAACCTGGGTTACTCCTCTCCTCTTTTTCTGGGGTGGGTTGTAACAGACAGCTTAAAGACAGTACAGTTCATACCTAACCTGACCTTTGACTGAAGGGTTATACAGAGAAAAAAACTCAGTGATGCTATGTAAATACTCAGAGCTCTTAGTGGTTGGTTAGGTCTTAAAATGTTTTGGGGAAGGAGTCCCAGAGCCTACCCCATAACGTGCAAAAGCAACAAAACTGCATCTGCATTATGAAACTTCTTCCCATTCAAATTTGCTAAGTTGTTTAATTTCCACTGAAAAAATTCTTAACCACAAAGATAACATAAAATCATAGCATGATACAAGAGTTTGGGTTGAAGGGATCTTTTAAGGGTCATCTAGTCTAACCTCCCTGCCATGTGCATGGACATCTTCAACTAGATCAGGCTGCTCAGAGCCCCATGCAGCATGACCTTGAATGTTTCCAGGGAATATGTTTGGTTAAATACAAATAATGCAGTTACAAATTTATGTACAGAGTTAAATATTATGTATTATATAGTTGTTCTGTCTTTACTGTTTATTCCCATCCTCCAGATTCTTGAGAATTCAAATAGAACATCATCTCTTCTAAACACTACCAAGTCAGATTATTTCCTCTGACAGCCACAACTAGCCATTTCATGCTTATTTTTGAGGTGCCACTGATACTTTTATTGCAACTCCTGAATTCTGGAAGCCTCATGTGCTTGTCAGCATGGACTGACACTGCTGTCAAACTGCTACAAAAAGACACAAAAAAGCTAAATCAAATAAACCTAACTCTGTCTATTCAGGTGTGCCTCTCAACCAGACAAAAGCAATCTTACCCATTAAATTGTATTGATAAAACACAGTAAGACATTTCGGTTTTTTCTTGTTACTTCAAATGACTGTATTTGGCAATTACTGGCACTGCTGTGGAAGACCCAGACTGGCTCATACAAGGCCAGTGGATTCAACAGCCTTTCAAAATCGGGCGTGCCTTTTCTGTGCCCACAGTTCATAAAGAGGTGGAGAGCTGATATGGCATTGACCTGGTTCTGCACCAATGTACAGCCTTTTATACAGAATTCAATTTAATTTCTTTACCTTATTTTGAGATGGTACAACAATCTTTTCAGGCTTAAAATTTCTTCTGGCTCAAGGTTAGGGTGTCGAACTTGACTGACACTGGATCAGGGGCAGCTGAATTAGTCTATCTTGAAAATGCCTTAAATGATGAAGAACAGACTTTGTCATAACAAGGTGAGTTTGTTAATCTTAATTTTAAAGAAAATAAAAAAGTCAATAACTATATTTTTCTTTCCTAGTTTAACCTATTAGGGCTCTAATTTCTTCTTCAAAAATATTTTTATGCCCATCCATTACATCTCTAATAAATTAAACTTGTATATACTGAAATGAATTAACAGATATCTAGAGAAAGATGTTTGCTAGAAAGTTAGATAGAGAATTCTGTCAGCATGGACAACAAGAAGACAAAATGTGATGTATCTCCTATCATCCATAACAGGAGCAGCCTGGAAGTAAAATGAAAGAGAAAAATCCTTCCATGCATCATTTGTTTAACTGAGATTAGTGTATAAACATGAGTGAAATTAGACAATTAATGACAGATCTTTACTCTGAGGCATATGTCTTCACAGTGTATTTATATTCAAACAAGCAAACACCAAAAAGTATAGTGCAGCTGTAGACAGTGAGGCAAAAGACAAATAAGGCCAGTAAAAGTAAGCCTTCATTTTTCCATGCTGAAATGTTTACTCTAAGTAAAGTAAAAATATTTTTTTTTAAATGGAAATGTATGACCATTTCACTGTGCACAGATGTACATCTTAGTCTTAATTTTATTTTAGTCTTGAAAGAGATCTTCTGGTTTGTTACAGGATAAGAAGGCAGACTTAATTCTCGCTATTTCCAGATGGACCAGCAGTGTAATGGACCATGCATTTAGGAAAATGCTGTTTTCATGGATTATACTGACACAAGTGTTAAAATTTTTCACTCCTGTTCCAGCAGCTCTATATCAGATGAAAGGCCTCGATCGATGTTAAAAAGGCTTTCCAAATTTCAGGACTTTGGCCCACAGATGACTCTGCTGGGGGCACCATTGGATGCTAACCTCTGAACCCCACACTGAGAACTCTGAGTAAGGGTGCAGAACACAAGGAAAAGTAACCCAGTGGTAAATCTGTAGCCATGTAGTGCTACCGATAATCTGGTAGGTAGGGAACCTTCAGTAACTTTATCATGTAAATCCTTCTGAGTTTGCTTAACTTGTTTTACATTGCTACAGTTTTACCAGCAGGACAGCAGTAGCAGGAAACAAAAATGCATTAGGGCATCTAACTCAGCCTCTCTGATTCTTCCATTCCTGAACTGTTATTTTACTGCTCTCTAATTTTAATCAGACCTCTACATTTCTGAAAATTGCTCAATATTAGTCATTAAATATTAGGGCAGGAAAGCAGGGATAATGGTATCAGACATAACCAGACAGCACATTGTCTAGGACAATTAAGAAAGCTTTTATTTTTAAATGACATTTTTAACTGAGGCTAACAGGTCTAAACACATCAACATGTATTCCACAAAACCACACTGCTACAAGACTGCTTCAGTGGACCCTCCCAGAACTATCCCCTACTACTTTATGTTATTCAAAATAGCCCATGCTACTGTGTGTTTGTACAGAGAGGCAACAGAACAATGGGCCAGGCAGGCAGTTGGTATAATCAGATACATTCAAATCATGCCATAAATATTTTAGTATTTTGGTATTATGAGGTTCCAGAACAATCTGTTGAGAGATGACAATGGCTCAGGAAAAAGCCTTAAATCACGTTAATGCAAAGATAGCAATAATAACGGGTACTGTCACAATTTACTAATGAATAGTGAAGCACAGATAACTGGAAATAGGGTGGAGAAAGTAAGGAAATATAGGCTAGTAAAAAGAAGAAGATTACCCTTAAAAGCATTGCAATGACTTTATCATTACTGACTTCAACCTCAGATTATATTATTCTGAATGCTGTTTATTATGCCTCCGTTACTAGGGAGCTTACCCAATTTGAACCTCTGACATTCTCATCTCTGAAAACTGATGGACAATTTTTGCATTCATTAACCTTAATATGTTTTTATCAGTCTCAGAACTAAAAGCAAACAAACAAAAAAGCAGCTATATCCTGAACGGTAAGAGGTTTAGCTGCAAAAAACAAAGCCAGAGAAACAAGAATAAAGGGTGACAGTAAAAACCAGTTGATGAAATAGCTAGTGAAAGAAGACTTGAGTAGAAAGGACTGAGACTGGAATAAAATAATCAATTATCAATGGCCAAGGGGCATTTGATATGTGAAAAGAAGAGGAATTTTCCTTTTTTATAGTTGGTTTTTTTCCCCATACACACAGAGCATACTTTCATATATGAATTACTGATTTCATTTTAAGAAAAAAAAAAAGTCCATAAGAAAAACCACTGTGGAACATCTAATTTTCACATAAAGGGCAGATGCTTTGTACAGGATAGCTTTCAAAAGATAAAGATGTTCACCAGGAAATACTCTGTATTTCAAACTTATAAGCAAAAAATTGGTTATTTCTTGCTTCATGAGGTATCCCGAGACATGAAATTCTTAGTAGCATTTTTGCCACATTTTTTACAGCCATGAAGCTACAGTTGATATTTAGAGCCCAAAGTAAAGTGATTCTGTTCATTTAAAAATCACAGAAGGTAAATTGGGATTAACTATTAATTTCCAAAAGTTTTAAAAAGAATTAAAACAAAAATTGGCATTATGAACACACAACAGACCTATAAAACACTTCTGAGCCTCTGTAGGTCTACTGAATGACTCAGTAAGTCTTTGTCAGGTGCTTCCATACTGTGAAGTTAGTCTTTACACTTCTGCAAAGGTGATTTAATATTACTGTCACTCACACTACATAAATTATTGTTTGTTTGCAACTTCTGACTTGGGACAATTATTTTTTTGTGGAGAAGCCTGGATGACAATGGTCCGTGCCAGAGTCCAGACCTAAATACTACGTAGATACAAGCCAGGATGTCTAACTCAGTCCATCCTTCCTGTCATTGATAACTGGTGCATTTCAGTCCTACTGTACCTTGTTTTGAAATTTCATTTTATTGTATCATCTCTCTGCCAGCTGAGTAAGATAAGGATGCCAGAACTAAGAGGAGGAGGAGGAGGAGAAGGAGGAGGAAAGAGGAACAGGAAAGGCTGTTTTACAATTGATTGGCCCAGCTTCTAGTTACTTTCTGAGAGCACCAGGCATATGACAACAGATGTATATCCTACTTTAAAAAGTAATATTAATTTACACTTGATTTTTCACTGAGGGAATGTTCAGAGATTCTAATTTCATGAGTTGTTTAAGACATAATTCTGGAACCACACAGATGAGCCAACTGTGAGTTAAAGAAATAACATAAATAGATGTGTGAATTATCAAAATTCTCACGATGTGTGACACATCAAAATAAATGCAAGATGCCTTATTCTCATAACCATTTCTCATTAAACAGCCAATTATCACACCCAGAACTCCTTCAGGAGCTCAGTTCTGATTGTCATTTTCCTACTTCATGCTAGACAGAAATTATGAAAAGAATGTTTTGTGTGCTCTGAGCTTTTAATATTTCATTATCTTCTTCCTTTGTATACTGTCCACCTGGCTGCTTATGTTTGAGCCACAGAAACAGCTCTAAGGAATAACCTCAGAAGAGGTAATTTTTCAAATGTTCTCCTTTAGATAGAATTACAATTACAAAGCAATTCTAACATTCATACTCTATTTTTTTCTTATAAATAATGTAGATAAAAATACTAAAAGTAACTGAAGTTCGACTGTTCACTGCAAACACATTTACTTAGGTCTGTGTTCAAAAAGGTGACAGGCCTCAAAGTTTGAGGTCTTGAGATTTTTAAGGCCCAAGAAGAAGCAGTTTCAAAGATAACTGAATCAAAAGACAACCTGCAGAGGTCTTCTACCACCCCTTTCCAATCAATGTAAGTTATTTGTATACTGTGAATAAAGGAATACAGGCTCTCTCAGAGAGTTCCGCAATTTCAACTGCACTCTAAAATCTGAAATTTCAATTCTCACACCTTATCATACAATAAAAGAATGACAGTTGACTTCAGAGAGCTCTCTCAGTCTGTTATGTACTTCATCATTTAAGGATTATCCAATTAAGCTCTCCAGTTAGTGAAAGAAATCTTTATGCTGACCTTGTCTCAAAAAACATAGTTATATCTAATGAAAGGTTTGAAATTGCAAAATCACTCAGACACTGAAACAGTGTGTTTGAGCTTCCAGAGCTATCTGCCAAGCACCTCCACAAGTGGTAAGGGAGAGCTAACAGCTTCAGAAGGGTTTATCGAAAAAAACAGCACACTGTGGAGAAGACCCTCCTGCACCAGCCAGTAAAAATGCTGACTGCAGATGTTTGATCTTCTGCTTGTGTTGCTCCTTGTTTGTGTGCCTGACCCAGTGCTGAGGAAAGTGCCTCTGTCCACTCAGGAGTAAATCCATTGCATTGACTTTCCACAAAGTGATTTTAAGGTTTTAAGCATAAGAGAGCCTTCTTTTATTCTCCTTTTTTTTTTTTTCCTGTTAAACCTGTAGCAACATGGTGAAAGGAATACGAGATCTGTGTAAGTAAAAAGGGAGACAAGGAAACAAAGTCTGTAGCTTTTGCAGTATTATAGTATCTGTGATATATGTGCCATTGGTCTGAAAGAAACAGAAGAGACTCAATAAAGTCACTACAGAGAATAAAACAAATGTCATCTAAGCACATATTCCCACGTAACTGGCACATCACTGCCTGCACTTGGCTTCAATTAGAACAATTACAATTACCTGTATGCATTTCTGTATGTAAACAGAAATAAAAGTGGGATTTCCTAAACAAATACTCTCAGGTGCCAAGAGCAGCAGAAGACAAAAAGGTCTATGGATATTTCCAAATATGTCCTGAACCACCAGGAAAAAAGTCCTATGCTTTTTCCTGTCCTCCTCCTTTCAGTAATGCTGCAGTGGCTCTGGAAAGCAACCTTGCTCTTCAGGGTGGAGGAAAACCACAGCACACCAAGCTCCATGCTGCCATGACCAGCTTTCCTCTGGATGTGTCTTCAGCCCCACTTGAAGCTCCCCTTGGCCTCAGAGCCCTTTAATCACTGTAAATGTTATCCTTTTGCTTCAGCATGGGCATAGCTAATTCTCCTTTCTCTCTGAATCTACTTGCAACATGAAACCTGTTGCAGGTGAATTTTAGGAAGAGACCCATGCTGTTGGGAAGCCAAGGAGCAATGGCCATCTTCCGCCCATCCTGTGGACCCCAGTGAAACTGGGTTGGAAAGAGAATGCCTGTCTGTGCCTGGCACTGATGTTCTGCCAGGGAGCAGAGCACTGCTGCAAACCAACTGCTGGGGTATTTTATCGCCAAGCAAAAAGCCAAGTAATGAGTTTTAAGCACTTCCCAGGTTAAAGCAGCTGCTGAGCAGGGGGGGTTTGGATTGCCTAGGTACAGCCTTAAAACTAGAGTAACTGGCTTCTAACGTGAAAGCCAATTCGCTGCGATGTGAAAGCCAATTCTCTGCGATGTCTCAATGTGCCATTTATGCTGTGCCACCAGGGAACTCAGACGTGCTGCACTTGCCTACCTGATATGAATTCTCCTTTGATAGTTACCAGATTGCCTATTAGTTAAAGCAGTATAAATGTAGCACATGCGGTTTCTATACCACCTGCATATTCACAGTTTTGCCATGAATTCCGATTCATAAACTGGGATAAAACTTTTACAAACATTGATTTTATGGCAGACTGCCTCGGGGGAAAATTGTATCTTTTGATAAGGCAATAGTCGTCTGGCAAATGGAAATCATGTCACTGAAAATCCCCTTCTGCATTGTCCCTTTAATCTCTGATTGTAATTTGCTTTGTTTTGGTTTGGTTTTTTTTGGTTTTTAACCTTTTATGTAAACAATAATGCTCTCAGCATCAAAAGATAATGCTGGCATACATCTGTAAGTGAGGTATACAAAACAGGAAATACAAAATACTTTTTTTTTTCCTATTTGATGTGTCTGCTCTATATGTGGTTAAACAACCAGTCTTTTTAAAAAATCAGGTTATGGTTATCTACTGCAAACTACTGCAATGTTTAGATAACCTGGTAGAATTTTCTGAAGACAGGAGTCATTTGCAGATAGAATATGGACAAAAGGAACTGACAAATTTATGATTTATGAGAACAACTGATTGTAAAAATGTGTGGATTACTGTTCTTCCATATAAACAGCCTTGAATCTGAACCCCATCTTGCTGTGTCTAAGAGCTGGGGAAAAAATTGCAGGAAAAAAATTCTGCCTGAGCTAGACATGATTAGTATGTTCAGTCTTGAGACAATGCATGGGAACAGCCTATAGAAAGCGACTTTTTCCTTGACTCTTCCTACAATCTCATCCTTAACTGCTTAAGGCAGAGGGGCATCACCATGATTATAGAAATGAAAGAAAGAGGATGAACTTTTCGGCATCCTTCTTCTTTTCCCTCTTCTATACAGAAAGGGAGTGTACAACTGAAAAGCTACACAGAAAAAGAAATAATGTATTATAAATGGCGAACAAAGTATCTAGAGGTCAATAAATTCTCATCCTGTAGTTTACAGGAGCAATTTTAATCTAACAGGTATTACACAGTTATTGGTATGCAATATTGTAATTCAGTGTGACCAATGGAAATAGGATTCAGTACTAAATAGCCAACAAAGCAGCAGGTCCAAACTATCTGCATCTCATTTCAGATTTAATTATTGCAATAACATCTCATTTGCTTCAAGGTATTATAATTATCTTCTCATTTGAAATGGAGTGATATTTTAATACAAATGTAGTTAATGAGGCAATAGGTTGAAAATGTCCACAGCATTGGGCTTTAAAGTAGAACAAACTATCTTAAAAATTGATCATTACTGAAAGTTAAGTGTATTTTTATTCTGCCAAATGCAGAGTATACACTAAAGTGATTTATAATAATTTTTACAAATTGCAATGGTTTTAAGTTAAAAATTGCTCATAAAGCAGGCATTAATTAAGAGTTCTTCTGCTAAATGGCATTTGGCCATTTAGACTGTATCAGGCCATGATTTAAAATGTAAATGCTCATTTAATTTGAAGACAAAGAAAGACAAAAAGTCTGTCTCAGCAAGCTTTCAGTTTGCTTGTACATTAATAAAAATATTCTGGTACATTTGTAACTTATCTAGATGGCAAAAAATATTTCTTCAATAATGCTGTGTACAAACATAAGCATTTTATGTCTTAATTAGTACCTACTGAATTATATAGTTTCAACATATATGATTTTCAAAAATAATATTCTTAAAATTATCTATAATTGATTTTGAATTATAAAGTGTTCTCTGGAAACTTTAAAATCAATTATTATCATAATGATTTTCAGTTTAAAAATTGCCCAAAGTCCAAGGAGATGTTTCTGCATAACTGTGTTATAGTCCTGAAACACTCCTATCTATAACCCAGGATAAGATGTTCTCTAAGAAAGTAAATTAATTTTTCTTTTATGTCATTGACAATATTTTGTCATTATTAAGTAACCTATTATAAACACCTCAGCCTACACAAGTTATTTCCTTAAGGATTACTTTGAGACATTGAAACTGATTGCTACTACTTGCTAAGCCCTTTCTGCTGCCTATAAAAGCCTAAAACATTTGGTATTTTGCAAGTTGACAATTTCTATTTCACCATTAGAGATTTTCAACATCTAAAATTTGTAAAGTGTTGTTGTTGTTGTTGTTGTTGTTGTTTTGTTTGTTTGGTTTTTTTAAATGAGATGTAACAGCACATTCAACACAGTTTAAGATGACTCATGACTACAGCAAAAATACTTTCTTCCTTGAGCTCCATGGAACAGTCACATGTGAATGGTTTAAACACTTCTCCCCCCCAACCCCCACCACAAAATATGGTGAAGTTGCCATTAAATGATTACATTATTTTTGCTCCTTCTCTACTTACATTTTGACTTCTGACCTTCCTCCAAATAGTTTCCCCTCTGAAAGCCAAGGGTTTTTACTCTGTCTTCCTCACTGGCATCCTTTTCCCATTTTTTACTTTCAACCAAATGAGGCAATTACAAGCTAGAGAATGTTTGGCAATTTTTTTGTTGTTGTTGTTTTGTTTTGTTTACTTCAATTTACTTGAAATTGAACTTCTGCTGTACTCCTTCTGACTGCACCAAACATCGCTATTTGGTAACATTTTAATATGTTCCAAACTTGCAAAATTTGTATCAAAACTAATCTATGAGGAGAGGAGCAATATGGTGATAAGACTCACATGGATTACTTTGTCTACATCTCATACGCCAACACATAATTTATTCCCAATTCTTTTATTGAAACTTGAGTCTTTCTCTGACCCTAACAAAACCAAATGTTGGTAGATTGCTTGCAATCACTTCAGTGTTTCTACTGGCTATTGACTAGATCTGGTGTGCATTTTCCTAAAGCATTTAGCTGTAATAGATCGCTTTCAAATCTCTAATATATTTGCCCTTTCCTGATTTTCCCTTCTCCAACTCAACTACCATGAAACTTGCTTTTATTATTTTTTAAAAAAAATTCTATCAGAAACTGTTGCATACATTCATCCTAACCCTCTTGAGTCTATTACCAGCAACTGCAAATCCCAATGGGACATATATGCTTTTGCAGTACCTCCTGATTAAGATGTCCCAGAGGACATCTGTGTTCCAAAAATATAATACACTTTTTGCATATTCTGCTCTACATGACTTATGCCTGCTGTGCTAATCAGTCACGTCACTCAATAGCTATTTTGAGTTCTTATTGCTTATTTTTTTAAACTGAAAAATTGATTAAATCAGGATGATGTACAGTAACCTTTTTAGCAGCCTACCATTGTCCAAGAATGTTCAGGCTGTAGAGCAACTATCATAAAGATACCAGATATCATGATATTTTATGGTTCTATGATTGTAAATCTTTCAGCACTGAGATATAGTAGCATACTATGTCAATGTTTTGGAGGCCTTGCCCATAGTTCTCACTAATGAACATTTGCAATTTGAGAGTTCAATTTTAACAGCAGGATAACCACTGCTAAGCTGGTAGTACCACTTCATCCCTAATGATTAAGCCAAAAGCTCTTTCTATATTTGGGTACAGCCACAGGGGCATTGAATCCCACTAAACAGTACACTTCCATAAACATCTGGCTATTCTTTTACTTTTCTGCTATCAGTATTGATTCTTTTCATGTTTTCACCAGTCCTGGAGTTCAAAACAGGAATATAATGTGATCAGCCACACACAGTTTCAAATGCTCCATGCTGTACTACCGGGATCTGTTATATTATATTCTTTCCCAGATACTGATCTACATTCTCCTACCCACAAATGAGGCCCAAATTTAGACAAGTGTCATAATATCTCCATACTGTTGTTCTCCACTTTCACTTCTGGAGCAGGCATTATTTTTATCTGTCCTAACCCACCAGAATCAACCTTTCACTTTCTCCATTTTGATAAATAGGCTACCAAATTCTAGTATCTTGGGAAGAAGGGCTCTCTAATTTTAGGTCTTTGTCCTTCCCTCTTTATAAGTATTACCATCCTTGGTTGTTTTCTGCCTCGCTGTCACAGCTTATGGTATGTACATAGAGGATGCTAGTTACAATGTTCTTCATCCCACTGAACCTCTCCTGGATGGATGTGGATACCCTCATAAGGATACCAGAATTTTTCTTTTCCTCTGTGCTTGTGCAGAGCCATCTGTAGTGACAAAAAAGCATTGTAAAGTCATCAGCGTGCTGAACATTTCATCGAGCTCTATGTGCAAAAACTAAATGTCAGGTGCCAGATTTATGACTCCACAGGATATAAATATTCCCTCTCTGGAAAGGTCATACAAGATTATCATCAATATACGAAGCAGACAGTGACAACAGTGTTCGTTTCAGTACGTTCAGTTGTTTGTAGATCTATAATTTGCTATGTAGTTGTTTTACAACCACCATAATGATTAGTCAATATTCGGTAACTTCTGATTCTACAGTAATCGCCTTTCATGGACTTCAAATCACAGCTTTGTCATGAAAGAGCAATTTCCTCGGAAAATGACTTCTTATTCCTCATTTCTTCTATTTTACATTATCTATTTTAAATTCAATTGTCTTCAATCTCTAGTTTACAGGGTTCATTTTCCATTGGAGTTGTCTAGAATTTGTTGTTAATTACTAATGGGCCGTTACTCACTGTAAGAAAACTTTTTTGTTTAGCTGCTTGTTTCCTTTTTTCTTTTTTTTAAATTGAATTGACAATGTTTTTTAAATAATTGTATCTGGTGCTAATTCACACTGGATTGCCTTGTTGAAGCATAATCTGATGAAGTCTTATACCTCCTGCTTTAATTTTGACATTGTATCCAGATTTTCTCCTGTCCTGAGTATTTAGTCTTCATATGTTCTAGGACTAGAGAACTTTATATGTTCTCTAGGACTGAGGACATTCTCTGGTGCTGCACCTTTTCCACACAAAATGTTGGCAAAACCCTTCCTCAATTTGTTTCAATTGCATCTGACACTACCATAACTCTCTTCAAAAAGGCACTTTCCATACTTTCATGCCATCTGTCTCAGTAAACTTTTACAACCATGGACTCCTGTCATTTGTACATGGTGGGAGGAAAGCTAACACCTGACTAGTCTTGGTTACTCATACTTCCAGGATTTTCATTCTTGCCTTTCTATATATTTGTAGGTTAAAACTGAATTAAGATTAGTCTTTAAGATTAGTCTCTTTCAGATTACTCTTTCAAATAGTGTCCCCTACACCAGTTTCCTTAGAATGTCTACATTATATGACAAGAACTATTCTCAACGTACTGAGTATCTATTCCTTCATACTTGCTTTGGATCTGTAAAACTATTTTAAGCTCTCAATTCCCAATACCGAACCGAAGGCAAGCCTTAGAGAAACACACACTTTCCCTTACAGTCCCCCTTTTTTTTTTTGCACATTGAGGTCTACAACCTCAGAATCCCACATCCACTGAATTTTCATCCTGGTTTCTCTCTCTGCTGCAAAATTCAGACATCTCAGTATTTCAGATATGCCAGTACTTCAGTGCTGCAATGAATAGTGCTGCAGTAAGCACAGCAGTAAGAAACAGAGCTTTCATGTGCACAAGCAGTGTCAGACTTGGCTGTTTCCAACTACATCAAAACCAACTTCAAATATGCCCTTAGTCCAAACTAATATATGTCCTTCATGAAAACTGTTCTTTTTTCAGTTCTGCTATAACCTTTGTTATCTTTCTCCAAGAAAATAAATTTTAAAAAAAGTCTTTTACAGCTGAGAATGCATATCAGGAACTTAAGATAAAGCACATGATAGAAAAACTATAGTTGTTTCAATATCCCCAAAAGTCAATGTGAAGGTTAAACTGTAAAGAAATTCAAGTATGTTAAGGGAGAAACACACAGCATAATCCCCATGCAATCTGAATTTTTGTACTGTAGTAACACCACAAAGAAACCATTTGGTTTCTGTTAAGATTTTCAGAGCCTGTGATTCCAAATCTGGTTAAACTGATTTTTTGAACATATTGTCTTCTTTTTTCTTGCTAGTTTCACACTAGTGAAAGATAATTCACACATTTCTTTACCTTGGCAAGTCTCAGAACAAGAGTGAAGAATGCCAATGTTTTTGTGAAGTACATATTTAACCCCTCCACCACTGCTCTTCTTTAGCTTTTGAAAGAGTGGCTGTTAAACAACCAGAAATGCAACACAAAGCTTGCAGGCAGAAGAGGACCATGACAATGACGATGATGATGATGATGATGATGATGGTTGTTATGCAAACTGAAGCATGTTTTTTCCCCTAACTAGGTTTTCAATGTTTTTTCCCCTAACTAGGTTTTCAGGCGTGTAACCTGTGTCTGGAAGAAGAGGCTGCAAGCTCAAAACTAAAATAGATGATGGCAACAAGCTACTTAAATGCAAATTTGCATCTCTTAAAAAATAGTTTAGTAGAAGCTGATCTATTGAATAAAAAAATTAGTGCAATGGACTCAATGTAGACACTACATGCATTTTAAGGGCTACTTTGTATTAGTTTTAGTATCATCCACAAAACAGAAGGTCTGGAGTATTAAAATGCAATCCTCCAGCTAATCTTCTGGTTTGCTTTTATTCTGTAGGAATACCTGGTATGAATTCTGAGCTTATTCCTTGCCATGGATCAAGCACAGTATGTGGAGATGATTTAAAGATCCAATCTACACTAAAATGACCACATAAATGCACACTAACTTGTGTCACTGATTGATCTAATTAAGTTGAGCTTATAGCAACACTTCTCATCTTCACTTATACTTCTCTGTATGCCTGAAAGTTCATCTCCATCTCTCCCCTCTCAGCTGGTACAGTAAGATATAACCTTTTCCTACAAATCATCTCACATTTTTATATTCAGACCCTCATGGCTCCAGCCCTGCTATTTGCTACATCTCTGCAACTAAGGAAGATGGGACCCAACTACCTACACACACTGTCATCTCCTAGTTAGTTTATTGGTTCTTATTAGTAGAAATATGGACAGAAATTAAAAATGTTCTTACCTGAAAGCATAACTGGTATTCTTACAATAATCAACCTATAGATTAGGAAGTGCATAGGCATTTTGTTGCAGAGACTGTTCATTGACATTGGCTATGTGAGTAATTTTTTGTTGTTGTTGTTCCTAAGAGCTTCAAACTAGAGGGCAGAAATGGATTATATAATTTTCTTCCTATATATCAAGCTTTTTTTTCCCCTTATTTTTCTTTATGAATGGGTAGAAAGATTGTATTTTGCCTTGTGGAGTATGGGCAGTTTCCCCTCACAAAGGAAACTCTATGAAACAGCAAAGAAAACTTCTGCAGGATTCATTTAGTACCCTAGGCAACATGGGAACAGCTAAAAACACTACCAGGTAACTCTGTTGCAAATGTACTAATACATGAGTAGAGTATCCTCAGAGAAGGAATGCATGGTTGTTTATGGACTGGAAAAAAGGTACTGTCCACTGTTCCCATTTACTTTTGGACACTATTTAATATTTAACATAAAGCACTTTGGTTATATTTTTTTCTTCTATCATATTGTACTAAGATACTTTTTTTGTGTTACCATTCCCCCATCCTGACCATAGCTGTCCCATTGCTCCCAGGGGAACGAGCAGAAGGGGTGCAGCAGACTGAGTGTGGGAAGCACATATTTGACAGAGTTCTCTTCCGGACTGCTCCAGCACTCCCCCTCACTGCACTGCTCCGGCTTTGTGGTTTGGTTTTGTTTTTTGGGTTTTTATTGGTTTTTCAATGCTTTTTCATGATAAGCCACATTCTCTGTGTAGAAAGGCTGTGGGTGTATTGTGCTTGATCTGGCAGTATGAGTGTAGAAGAAAGACAATCTAGAAGTTTTTTTACCTTAATAGGCAAGACCCATTAAAATTTGTTAATAAAACATCAGTGATGTTGCAAGCATAGGTTTGGGGAGGGAGCTAAATTACAGGGGTGCCGAAGTAGCAGAACAAATTATGTACTTGACTACAAAGCAGGTACATCTTATCCACTCTATACAAAAGCCTCAAATTTTAAAAGATAAAATTCATGGCCTAAAAGTACAGTTTAAACAAAAATGTGATGTCAAATTAATTTTAAACAGACTGTCTATATTAGATTATTCTCAGAATTACATTAATGAAGTACAAGTGAAGTTGCTGCCCTTTGTTAGCCTAACACTTCCTACCAGGCCAGAGTAACTAAGTGTCCATTTTGCACTAGTGCAGTATGTAGAATCTCACCCTTCTCTAAAAACAGAAAACCAAACAGATTATTCTAACGGTGTGCACATCTTACTGCATAAGATTCTCTTAAGATGAACCTGTGAATTTAAATAGTCAAGTAATTATTTTTTTAATAAAAGAAGGCAGTGTCTTTATAACCTATATTATTTGCACAGACTAGCAGTAACACAGTAGAGGACCTAAAACAGATATTTAGACATAGTTTGTTGCATTTGTAGGACTAGGGAGCTGAATGAATACTAGCCCTACTTCGTCAGCTAAACATACTTTCCAAGACTGGGAGGTCGATAACACCAAAAACAAAACAAACAAAAAAACCCAGAAATCCCCACAATTGGTTTTAAATCCTCTTTTGATATGTGTAATTTTATGGGTTTTTTTCAATTTGCAGTATTTTTGACATATTTCAACAATAGCAAATATAAGCTGCAGCAGATTTAATTATTCTCTGAAATAACTTTAAATGTCATGTCTGTAACCAAAAAAGTCTACACCAATTACAATAATTAAGTTCTTAGTAATTGACTATTATTCCCAAGATCAGATTCATTTAGTATCAGCAAGTTGAGCTGAAGTATGCAGTTGGAATCTGTAAAGAGTAAGAGCTGCCATCCTGGTAATTCAATATTTTGTTTAATCTAAAACCTTTTCCCTCTTTTTTTGTTTTCCTTTTTAAATCACAGTATGGATATGACCAAGTATCCCATTTTGATATTTTGAAAATAAAAGAATTTTTTCCAATTTAAAAATATTTCATTTGAAGTTGTATAGGCTCAAGTCAGTCCCAATTGCCATGGCTCTTTACACTTTTATTTCCTCCAACAGACAAAATTCTCAAACCCCTTAGATTGCTTTCATGCCATTAATGGTCTTCAGACTTCCTGCAACAAACAGCAGGAACCAGCAAGTTACTAATGATACAGAAGCAGTCTGAGAACCATTTATACCTCTGATCTCAGCACATTTGGAAAAGAAGTGCAAATGTTATGATGCATCACAGACATAGCCTGCCACTAACACATAGAGGTGATGCAACCAGCTCAAAAACTACAGTGGATTTTGACAGATAATTCCTGGGATGGAAGGCATCATAGCTCTAGTTTTCATGAAGTACTTCTTCAAACAGAAATAAATAACTGACCAACTGATCTAAAGCATTTCAGTTGGTATATAAAGTCAAAAGATTTAACTTGCCTTCCATCGTGCCTTGAAGTAATTTTTGAATGATTTTTTTTAAATTTAAGAAAATTAAATAAATTTCATTTTTCTGGGAAACCTAGTTTTGCCAAAGCAATACTGTTTTGGGTTTTTTTATATAACTGCATATAAAATTTTCAACTCATTTAGAGTTTGACAGTGCTCAAGGTTGAAAAGAAAACAGGAATACAGCCAAGAAACTAGGATATTCTTTCTTCCAATCTCATTATCAGCGACAGTTTGTATTACAAGCAGTCAGAAATCAAGTTAATTTTTTGGCAAAATCTGAGGAAAAGAGTCTACCTGAAAAGTTGAATTTCAAGAGGGGGAGCAGGCAGGGAAACAGTCACATGTTCGCAGGCTTCAGAGGCTGCCTTCTTGCTTGGCAAAGGCAAAAGAGCTTGTTTCCAAAACACTGACAAAACCCCCAAGAATCTATGCTCACATTTTGAAGTTATGCTGGCATTTGCTTGACTATGTTTATGAGTAGTGATCACTTTACATAAAGATATGCCAAGAATCACTGGAAATTACTTGAGCAAAGTACCACAAGAGCAGCTTATAGTTTTTCCAACATGTCTTTGCATCAGTTACAAGAAGCTCACTGCAAAAAGAGAACTCTGAAGGAAACAGAGCTTCAACTAATGCTTTCATCACAGTCTCAAATGGGAAACAGAAGGTGACTCCATCTTATGAGATGTCTTGAGATACTAAGATGGATGAGCTACAGAAGGAACGCTAAGCAGATGTCCAGCCAGAAACAAATTAATCCTTTTCTCTCACAAGAGAGTTAAGGTTGTGTAACCTTGACCGCCATCCAAGACTGTTTTCTGTTTGTATCTGGTTTTAGCCATTCTTGAGTATTTTTATTCATACTGTTTAGTTTTCTGGCTTTTCAGAAAGAGAAAAAGCGACAATGGCAGGAGTGTGACTTTCGCTTTGGAAGTCTTTACAACTGTATGATTTAGCCAAAAATTAAAGTTCATTCACCTATAAAAAAGGACAGGGGGCCTTAAGGTTACCATACCCTCACTGGAAGGTGGGATTTGATTAGCTCATTGACAGCTAGGCCCTAAACTTTCATGAAACAGTACAAAAGGCTGAGCTCGGCTGCCTGACAGCTTTGTTGTGAAACACAACTCTATTATGCTTTCTACTGCATCTGAAGCTCTCCAGGGACATGACAAAATGAATACACAAACAGATTAAAGAGTAAGGAATATATATTAAGTAGATAGCCCCAGCACTCAGAGCTATGCCCTCACTCTTGCTTAAGTTTTTTTTTTTGCCATAACATTGAACCATCTCCTTTGAATCCATCAGCTCCCTGAGCAATTACAAATAGATAAGCCCCTGAGCACTGCTCACCCCAAAAAGCCACATCTGTTTCAGTCACTACGCAGCCACAAATGAGCAACAACACAATTATAACATAGCTCATAACAAGTGAAATTCAAAATGCTGCTTACATCGCTGCTTGCAGTGATAACAAAATTAGGAGAGCAACAACAAACACTGAAACCACTCAAGCAAACAAACTAGAATACACGCTAGGTTTTTGTGGCAGCCGCATCCTAGTGCTTTCTCCAGGCTTTCTTCCTCCCTTGATGTAATTTTTCCCCTTGACCACATCTCACTTTACATCAAAAAAAAAGGCATTCTTTCTTGTAGAACGTGCAAATTGGATGTATGGTATGAGATGAAGAAGGATAGAGGTAACATGAATCTTAAACTGACAAATAAAAGAAGAACTGGAAAAGAAAGTTAACCCAAATAATCAAGTCGCACATACTCAGAAATCTTTGAAGAGCTATGTGCATATTGCAAGTTGCAGCAGGCCTGCAGGCAGCTTTAATTTGCATGAACGGCTGTAGCACAGAAGCAAAGGGCTGGATGACTGGACGACCTTGGCAGCATTCTGAGGGTCACGGAAATGCAGCTTCTTCAGTCAGGCTCAGTATTTTCTTTCTTCAGGTTTTTCTTTTCTTTAGCAAACATAATTCTAAGTGCAGTAAAGCTGTAGTATTCTCAGTTAAATTTGCCTGTTTCAAAAATTTGAATATTTCCCTCTCTGGATACTATTTCACTGTATTCTATTAACAGAATACATCTTGAGATTTTAGCAGTATTTTGGAACACTTAGCAGGCCATTGCTACTCATCACAATGTTAGTCAACATAAGCTGTGTTTCTTACTAGATTTTGTTTAATTATCATTACATCAGCATATGAATACCCACTTCATGCCCCTTTCCTTTCCACTTCCGAGATACAGCAGCAGAAAATGTGCAGGTAGTGTGCTTTAGGAAGCAAAAGTGGCAGAACCAACAGGGTTAGATACCTATTCCCTAATTGATTCAAAGAGTTGATGCTCACTACCCCCTGATTAAGTCTGTTACATTTTGGCTGAATACCATTAAACTGAACATAGTTATCAGCATGCTGTTACTATAGATAAAGAAAAAATAAATCATTCCATACATAAAAATAGTATCCTAATAAAAAATTAAAAAAGATATTAAAATACTAAGGGGACAATGCATGTCCCTAAAATTTAAACACAAACCGAGTAAGCTTCTATAAAGCAGAATGTTCCTCTGTTGGCTAGGAGGATTTATTTCTTTTCTTGATGATAGTTCAAGTTTGCAGTTAGATCAGTGTATCTCACGGCTAGGAGGATAGATAGGATAAGTGCAGGAGTCAATAAATATAACACAAGCTAAAATACCAGATATATGTAAAGCTATTCCATAGTTCCAACACACCTCGTCTTCCTAAAATACCTGAGCATAGTAAAGATGAAATGACAAGATGACATAATGGAGAGAAAAAGACACTTGTACAGAACACTGCTTAATTTTATTGACCCAGAAATACTATCTCACAGGCTGATCCCCTCATTCCTGGTTTGTAGTTTTGATTACTGCACCTCATACTCAAAAATGGAGACAAGCTTCTTAAAAAGGTTCCATTTAGTACAAATGAGTACAGTTTAACTGCGATACATTGTACTTGGTAAAATGGATTGTCACAGGCATGTCACTTTTGCTTTCTTTTTGTGCTAGTTCCTTCTGAATTCTGAGTCCAGTCTATTCAAGGTCTGTGTCCTGCAATTCATAGCCCTAGGAAATAATTCTTTTGTGTAAGGAGCCATTCTGGTTGAGTAATCTCAGACAGCTGAAAACCACAAAAGTAGATTTGATGAAAACTAATAAAACATAACAGGAAGAGCTTGATTCATATTCATTGCTAAAATATCTCTAAAAATTGGAATAAAAAATCCCTTCCTTGTATCCATCAGAAGGGATTTTTTTCCTTTAGAAGTGACTTCAAAATATGCATGATCTAAGTCCATCACAAAGGAGAACAGCAAGGCTGCGTCTCACATTGAAACAGTGAATGGTGTCACATGTAACATTTAAAACAAGAAAAAAAGGAGTTAGAATTTCTCATCACTTTGTGTAGGAATCAGCTCCAAATAAGAATATGCAAATGTAAGTCTCTAGTTTTGAGCAATGCACCTAAACTCTGATTATAGCCCTTGGGAAGCTGGTATAGCCAGTGGAGCCTAGAGACAGAGTCGGGATCTACTGCTATTCCATTGATCATCATTTTGAAAAATCCACATCAGTAATTCTGTGAGGTATTCTCTTTAGTCCAGAAAACCCCCTAACAAATATAAAAATGCTATTTATTTTGACAGATCCTCCCATCACAACTTAGAATTAGGCTATTCATTAATTCTGCAATTTTTCAAACTCCTGCAGTTTTACAGTGTCTCACAAAACATTTTCTTCTTTAAAACTCCAGTTTTTGTATTATCTTAAACTCATCAATGTCTTATAATCTCTTTGAAAAAAAAAAAGAGGTATTAAAAACAACATGAAAATATGAACAATACACATTGCAAAATGGAAGTGATAGAAGACATAGGCATTATGTAAAGACATGTCAGCTATGATAAAGTTTTCAAATATTTAAACTACCAGTGCTGGTCCTCCTTGACCGCACAAACTCCAGTTATTAAATGTGTCATGGCCATGAAAGTCCCCTGTATTTCCAAGGTAACTTAGTTTACCTTCCAAGTCCACCTGACACAGATACCTCCTCAGTATTGTCTGGTTTGTGAGCACAGTTGATGAATAAAATTTTTAGTATTCACATGTATAAATTCTGATGACAGATCATTCCCTGGTGATGTGGGAGCAAGTTGGTCATACAGCTTAAGTTACAGATCATATCTAGTTCAGATCTCATGTTCAGTAAAAATTGGTGGCTGCTTTTCACCTACACCTTTCAGACTGATGATCTACATTTGACTGGGAAATACTTCAACATACATGAGCTTTACCATCTTTTAGAATGATTGCTTCTTAAACTTTATCATCTTATGCACTTCTCTATATATTTTGTTTTATATTAATTATATTTTCCTCTGTGGTTAAGTAAAGAAGCAACTTTTTTTTTCTTTTTATAACATTTTCTTTATCTGTGTTTTCTTCATAAGGAAGTCAGGATTACTCTTGTTAATAAGTAATTTTCTTCACAATAGCCATGATTTGCAATGTCACTCCAATGTTTTCCAGAATGAGGTAAATGAACAATTCTGAAATATTCTTTTTGAAGTAATATTTTTTAACCAATCTTTTCAATTTTATTTTAATTACCTTCTGCCTGGATTTTTAATCAAGGTCAAAGTACCACTTAACATTTAAAACTGTCAAAAGATTTTTTTCAACACTTTTCTCATAGCAAATGTGGTTTTTCTTTCTGATTTCAAACAAACTCTAAAGTCAAGAGAAACTTAGAATCATAGAATATTAAATGTTGGAAGGGACCTTAAAGAGCATCTGATCCCAACCCCCCTGCCACGGGGGGGTTCCCCTATACCAGGTTACTGAAGGCCTTATACAACCTGGCTTTGAACTTCATGATATCTAACTTTTATTGTCCAAAAAGCTCTGCTTTGAGGTCTGTCCAAAATATCACTTGGCTTATACATCTTTTGTAAGAGGATCTGTCACGGAAAAAGTCTATGGATAAGTAAAAATGTCTCTACTCTTATATGCTACTCAAATTATCCCTTGCTAAAATTGCAAACTAAACAAAATCATTCTGTTTGCTATTGTATTTGCTGGCAGTTATACCATAATGACTGAACCACCTAATTACATAAACAGCCACGATATTTCTGGGTCAGCTGGCAATTGCATTTGCAGGCATAGGAGTCCCAAGGAATATCTGAAAGCCATAACTGGTAGAAGCTACATCTGCAGTATTTCTCTATTTAACTTAAGGGGTAATGATTCAGTCATTCAACATTTGTCCACCAATCAACCAAAGGCCAAGTCCTTACTTTAAGCCTCTGGACTTAATATGCAGATGTGATTTTGTTCCTTCACAAACTAAGCAGCATTTTTTCAGATATTAAGACCATTATCATCATTTATTACACAATAGAAAGGCTTTTTAGAAAGAAGACAAAACCAGAAATTCAAAAACATATTAAAAAACCCTTGCCCTTATAAAATAAGAGCATTGAACAAATAAGCAAAAGTACATCATGCAATAAGTTTAAGCTTTTGATGCATATATATTACTAAGTTAAGCAGCTGAAATTCTTCTCTGTTGTCTCACAGACATTTCTAGTTCCTTTTTCAGAATTGTTCCTCATTTACTGATGTTTAAAAGAGAAGAAAATTAGAGCCTTTCTTTTTTTTTATTTGAGCATAATATTCTTGATTCAGAAGATATACTGCAGAGATAGACTAACATTTCACTTTTTTTTTCAGAAAGGGATTACTGTCCATAGGCCTACTGTATGAAAGGGGACACCTTTCACTCCAGTATGAACAATGCAGAATATCTGTCAACAAAAACAGCTAAGGAGAGTCTGTGATCTGCTGAATCCTGAGCCAGCCTTTGTCACGCTGCTCTTTCTGCAGCTATGTTCTATTTCTCCAGCCTAATCCTGTCCTGGATTTCTCCCTATTAGGTACCACTGACAGGAATTTATGGCACTGTAAGATAAAAAAATTGTAAGGATGGAAGATGAAATATTCTATAATTTTTCACTTGCAGCACACTTCATTTCACTGCTCCTAATAGGTACTAATGGCACAAACATGAAAAATCCATTAATTTGGGTACAAATAATGCAGTATTTACTCATCAATCACAGTTAAAGTTTGTTTAGTAAGGACTAAATTTAGTCCTTACATTTCAAAATAAATAGACAACTCCCCATGCCCCTGCCTTCCACCCTCCACTAAAAGCTTTCAGTGGTAGCACTTGGAGAAAAAGGCACATAAAGCCCATAAATGAGTCAGACCAAACTGACACTTTAATCAAACTTGTAGTACTTGGCTGTAAAGCACTACAAAAAAAGTATGAAAAACTGAAACACCCTTAAGGATAACTGCACAAGCCAGGACTGCCATCATACAGGGAATAAATATTGGAAAAACAATAATCTAGAAAGGCTGATGCTGCGGTGAATTAAATTAAATACTCACACAAGTTAATTACTGGGAAAGTAAATGCGCATCAGAAGGAGCAAAACAAAAGACAGACAAATAAACCTGCTACCTACTAAACTTGATTTCAACTATCCTTCTACTCTTCTCTATATAGTGTAAATTACAGTGGGTACATTGACAGGAGTAGATTCACAGTACTGTAGGAAGAATAAAATTTAGCCCACACTTTTTCTACTTTATTGAATTTTATCTGTTTCTGTTTATTGGAATTCTTGGTAAGTACTCTGGTGTTACAAATTAGAAAATGCAGAACATTTCCAATTCCTGTTTTGTCACTTCAACACTATTCTCTGGAGAAGCCATCCAGTGTGCAGCCGCTCCTCCCTATAGGCAGTAGAGCGACAAAAACAGTTCTGGCATTCATTTGGCATCACTCCTTCTCCATAGAGGTAAAACCCACCCAGTTCTGGACTACAGGTATCTATTTAACATTTCACACCAAGATAAGACAAATCAAAGGTGACATGAGAGCATTCTCTAAGGAGAGGGCTGAAGAGTATAAATCCTCAGTGTACTTCAGTTGCAACTGGAGCTTCCCCTACTCTTGGAAGAAGGACACCTATTTCACAGCAGTAGCTGGAAGTAGCCCAAACATGACATGGAGCATGGGAGATGAAGTGATGCTACCCAGAAGACTATTGTACATTGAGGAGTTAGTGATCCGTGCAACAGGCAACATGAGTGGCCACAGGCTGTGCTGTCTGGTACTACACTGCATGGACAGCATGGCTTCAGGCCTGTGTTGTGTTACACTTTTTCCCTGGCTGCAGGAGAAACTTAGAGGACTAATTATAACAGAGGAGGCTGCAGGCAGCTCACACTTGGTACCACTGATTGCATAATCTGTCTTAAAGTGAACCAGCAAGTTCTTATGCAAAAGTATGTTTCTTTCACGGTAGTAATTATGAACAGAATAGTTTTCCTCCAAGAAAATGCCAGAAGAGCAATAAAGAGTACAATGCTGACAAACCTCTGCATGCTGTGCCCATACTGGCAGTGTATCCTATGACACTGCACACCTGGAGTTCTCACATGGGAAGGACCATGACATTACCTATTCTCTTTTTCATTTTTCTGTTGGCTCCAATAAGCCATATTCTCAGCAATAGCTTATGAAGCCCGAGTCTTTTTCTTACTGGGATCATGAACACTGCCACTAATGGGGTTTAACACAAAAGTCATATAGACTTGGAGTGAAATTGCTCTGGAGCAATAAAACTCTTGCTACAGTTCTGGTAATATCATGGATCCTAGTGCAGTCGAAATATATTTTGCTCTCCTTCTTTAAAAAGTCAGTTATAAAACTGATACACATCTCACAAATTTACAAAGTTTCACTACAATTCCAATGCTCACTTGTTCTCTGAAGCAGCTTAATTAAATATCAAAAGGTTATTTCTTTGAGATCCCATTTTAAACTAATTGCATTTAAAATACATTTTAGAGAGCTGAAACGAGTTATAAAGATTTACACAGAAAATGTTTAACTGCCTTTCACCAACCTATTTCAGTGCAGCACTATGCATTCAAATCTACTTTAAGGGATACAACATTATTTTGTTTTTGAGCACAGACTATATCATGTGACCCATGACAGGTGGATGGGAGAAGAGCACATCTTAACCCTGACATTAGCTCAGCTGGTTAGAGCATAGTGCCAATAACTCCAAAGTTGGGGTTCAGCCCCTGATTGGGCCATTCACTTGAGCTGGACTTGTGGGTCCCTTCCAACTCAGAATATTCTGTGAAAGTATGCATTGAGGTTAACAAGACACTCTTTGACACTGTCTCCTATAAAATCCTTATTCCCAAATATCTCAAACGTGGACTAGATAAGCAGGTAAAAAGAAACTGGCTGAAATGTTGACTGCATAGGGTTGCAATTATAAGCATCACGTTCAACTCACTAACTAAAGGCATCCCTAGCATTGACAGCAGGGCAAACACTATTTTGGGTGGGTCAGAGGTCACTCTTTAAAAGCTTGTGGACAACACCAAAGACAAGAGATAGATTTAGAGGTGGACAGCAGTATGATGAGAGACAACAGACAGAGGTTGCAACATCGAGACATAGATTTCTAGAATGGTTTGGGTTGGCAGGAACCTTCAAAGACCATCTAGTCCAACTTCTTTGCCATGAGCAAGGACAGTTTTCCCTAGATCAGGCTGTTCAAAAGCCTCATCCAACCTGGCTTTGAACACTTCCACGGATGGGGCATCTGCAACTTCTCTAGGCAACCTGTCCCAAAGAAATCCACCATTTCTATGGGCAACCAGCATCTCACCACTCTCATCATCAAAAATTTCTTCATTTTATCCAATTTAAATCTACTCTCTTTCAGTCTAAAAGCATTGTTCCTTGCCCTGACACTACAGATCTTTGTAACAAGATTTTCTGCATTTTTCTTACATGATCCTTTTATATATTGAAAGGCCACAATAAGGTCTCCCTGGTGTCTTCTCTACTCCAGGCTGAACAGCTTCAACTCTCTCAGCTTTTCTTCACAAGAAACATGGATTATTCTAACTTTACATAAAAATTCAGCATGAGAGTGGTCAAATACTGTAAAATTATCCAAACTGGTGGCAGAGATATGCCTCTGGAGATACTAAAAACTCAGTTGTAAAAGTCCCTGAGCAACTTGATATAATCAGTCTCCCTGTGTGAAGAAACAATAAATATTTAACATGCCTAAAACCTGAATCTTCCACAGCTTACAGTACAGCTGGAAAAGAAATTCTCTTGTCATCCTATGAATAGTTCAAATATCTCAAATATTTTTCTTGTGTTTTAATGAAATCTAAAACCGAAAACATTTAAAATTTTCAGAAAGCATTTTTTTTTTTAATTTGGTCTAGGTCATTTGGTTATGACCTTTAAAACAATTGTTTCACTAGGATTAGCTTATTTTTAAAATGTCATTTGTTGGTGAAAAAAGTGAGGTCTTTCATTTTGAAAAGGTCAAAAAGCTTTGACCTTTTCAGAACTGTTATACGAAAAAAACTGTCAAAAAAGTTTGTTTTGTGAATAGCTGAATGTAGCTGTTATAACAAAACAACTCCATTGTGCGGATCTACTGCTTGCATTAAAAACTTTGTGGCATGGTTTTCAGTAAAGACACACAGTCTGACTTAAAAAATGCTGACTCTTTCACCTTTTTTTCTGCCTGCCTAAAGCAAAATTTCATTGTCCTTCATTAATAGCAGTAATCTACCAGGACACAACAATTATCTTAGAAATTGACATGTTTTTACTTCCAACCATAATTTTAAATAATAATTACAAATAAAAAGGCATATAATTCTAAATACTTTAATATTTTTAATATATTTTTTATTAGGTATAAAGAAGAGAAACTAAAAAGAAAAAAGTTTCTTGCTCCACAACAGTAAGCATTCGTGTCTGAGTTACAATGTTTTTCTCAGCCTGTCAGAATTGCAGCACCTCTGGGCATGACATTTCTCTTGGATGAATGTCTCCTCCACAGTTTGTTAGACATTGCATACTGATGCGTTGATTCCCCAAAGGTGACATCATTACAAGGGGTGTTATCTTTCTCATGTTGTCAGAAACAGTGTCCAGCTTTTGTTTTAAACAAAATCTTCTCCTCTTATCTTCCATTTTATTTTTTCCACTTATTTTCACAGAGTATTTATTTTAAGAATAATATTTTGGACATTTATTGGTCCCTTCTGCTACTTATTCAAATAAAATTTTATACATGTTCTGAGTCTGAAACACCAGGAAACAAATTCTTGACATTTTAACTAATTAATTAATTTTTTAAGGTTGTTTTACATCTTTCCCCAAAAATGGGCTACAGAAACTTATTCATGTGTCACACTAATAAGTTACTTCGATTTTGTAGAATCCAAAATACTGAAACATTCTAAACACTCATATTCTGTCCCAGGTTACTAACTCCATTTCTGAGTTATAGGCTCATAAGGAATTAAAAGTAGTGAATATTTAAGTAATCTTATTCCAATTTGCAAACTGTATCTATGAAGATGAACTTTTGTTCATTTATACACTTTCCAGTTCATTCTGAAGTCACTGAACTATTCATACGCCCATCACACTGTTTCAGACTGCAATATCATGATTTAAAATTGTACAGGATTGTCATATAAGAAATGAATTATGGAAAACTTCTTTGACAAAATTGACAAGTGTTTAGCAATGTTACCTCAGCACCTTCTATCAAACTGCGTGAATCACTCATAAAAGGAGAGAAAAGGACAGTCGTATGGCTCACTGCAGACTGTATTAAGAGAATAGGAATTTAAATTCCCTGCACCCTCGTACAGCAAGACAGAAGTGCCTGTAGGACAGTGATTCAGAATACCTAAACTCCTAAAAGAGTAGATGATTTGAATCCCTTCAATTTGCTTAACAAGCAAAGGCAATACAATGGATCAGATACATTCATAACCAATAAATACAAGCCTAAATTGCCCAGAATATTAGAATCAGAATGGGGTAAATCTGGCAAAAATGTCAAATGTCAAAACTGCAAAGGGTTGTCACACTCATGTCTCTACTTTTCTGCCAGTATCCCATGGTTTTGATTTACCACTGTCCAGCATTAGCCCTCACTTGAGCAAAAGTTTCCAGTTCTATCAGAGTAACATATATAATTACATCTTTTTTCTATCACAGTAGTTCCTGGAGGTCTTAAGAAGACAGTGGTATCCTCACACCTCTGGCAGTGATTGCCTGACAAGCAACAGACCTTTGTATCTGCAGGCTGTGACAGGGAAACATAAAGAGAACTACAGGTGGATGCAAGGCTGCAATGGAAGGGTCTGATGAGCTCCTCCTGGGAAAGACCTAGCTCCCTGAGACATCCTAGCCTACCCCTCCGGTGGCACTGGTGTTCCTGACCTTGTCACCCAGAAGGACAAGTATAGCAGCACAGAGAAAGAGTAGATATTCACAAGTCTAACTGTATAATAATTTTGAGGGTATTATTCCTAATAAAGCTGTACAGTATTACTTGGGTACTAAATTCACTTGATTATAGTAGCAAAAACTCAACTGTTTGGTGTATTTTAATGTGAATGTTGAGTTTCCAGTTAGGCTAATCATAAATCCATTTCTCCACATATATATGATGCATTTTCTTGTGCCCAAGACAAGATTTTGAGCTTATCAATATTTAAGTAATTGATGCAAATTTCATTGGTGTCTTAGCACACATCAGTACTGAATGATGTAGCTATGCAGCAACCAAAGCATCAAATCACCTTCCTAATGGTTTTCTGAGGAAAAATAACTAAACAAACAAATAAAACTGTCAAATGGACCAAGTGGAAATTCTGCAGAAGTATTACAGCCCTTTTAAAGTTTCTCCATTCGTATCAGATTTTTAACAGTATTAGCTGTAATATTAACTGCTACGGAAATTGCAACTGTTGCTGCAGTGACATCAGCAGTGGTCAGAATGGCGCTTCAAACAGAGAAATGCAAACACAAGCAGTATTCTGCTGCTTGTGGTTTTGTTTTGTTTTATTTTGTTTTGTTTTTCTTGCACAAACATGCCATGTAGCTCTGAGATGTCTCAGACTGGCAGAAAGCAGGATGTCGTAGCTACCAGCTGTCAGGGACTTGAACAGTGTTATCATGGCTATTGCTAAACCCACTTGCAGGTCCATCAGCGGGGAACAACAGCAGCATGCACAGACCAAAACTCAGCACAGCACCCCATTTTCATTATAATATCCCAGAGTGTCCTGACCCCATGTGGAGTACTGTGTCCAGGTCTGGAGTCCTCAGCACAATCAAAATGTAGACCTGCTGGAGCAGGTCCAGAGAAGGGTCATGAAGTCTATCTGAGGGCTGGAGCATCTATCCTACGAAGACAGGCTGAGAGAGATGGGGTTGTTCAGCACGGAGAAGAGAAGGCTTTGGGGAGACATTATTACAGCTTTCCAATACCTTAAGGGGACTTATAAAACAGAGGGAAAGCAACTTTTTATATGGGCAAATAGCAACAGGACAAGGTTCTAAAGTGACGGGGGGGGGGTGTTAGATTAGATATTATGACAAAATTCTTTAATCACAGGGTGGTGAGACTCTGTACCAGGTTTCCCAGAGAGGTTGTGGATGTCCCATCTCCAGAAGTGTTCAAGGCTAGGTTGGATGGGACTTTGAGCAATCTGATCTAGTGAGAGGCATTCTTGCCCACAGCAGGGGGCTTGGAACTAGATGACCTTTAAGTTCCCTTCCAACCCTAACCATTCTAGGATTTTATGATTCTATGAATTTTCATTGCATTTGCACTCAAAGTTGCTTCTCTCTTCCCCACTCCCTACATCCCAAGGAACACCCAGAGTACTTTGACACCCTGCTCCCACCAGGGTTGAAGAGCCAGCCCTGACAACCTGGGCAAATTTGTTCATGGCTTCCATCCTATAATTAACAGTGGCCAAAGGAATTTCAGTAGATAGAAGTAAAAACTGTGTTTTCTAAAAAAATATATATATCACAAATTTCAACCTGATTATTGTGACTGAGACCAAGAAGAACATTTGCCCTCTTTTTTTCTAAAAAACATAACTCCAGTGCAACTTCCAGCTTGAGTTTTAATGCTATGCAGGAAGCCTGATTTGCAACAGCTGCTCTCTCCTCCCAGTCCTCACAGCGGGAATGATCATTTTATAACCCATGAGCCTTAACTCCACAAATCATACATGAAAGTTGCTCTTGCCATAGCGCTTGCAGGAGGTAGGATGCCACAGAAGCCCAGCTTAACATTTCTCAGGAGCAGTCTTAACCTGCCTCAGTGCCTATCTTCACCAGAAGAAGAAGGCAACACGAGAGGTTTTCAAATCCTGTGAACAACTAAGCACTGAACAGAAAACTTAATACAAGGTCTAGGATGTATTGCTGTTGGAGTTTCAGTAAAGGCAGATGTAAGTAAGGCTGCCATTGGATACTCATTTCCTCTAAGTTATGGCCTCAATGTAGCCCATAGCAGCTACACTGTGGTTCCTGGAAAAAACCCTAACCGAATTATCAATATCGTATTGGGTAAGGGTAGCTTAAAATCAATATCGTAAGGGTAGCTTAAAAAAAAGGTAGCATCTGACTTATCTTGGTAAGCAATGGGGGAACGATCCAATTTACAAGCATATAAGAATAAAATTTACTTCTGGGATTAGCAAAATTAAATTGAAATACATTGCAAATACTTTTGTCACTAATTCCATCTGTTCTGCAAGTTAAATCCTGAGCTGGGAATATCATAAAAAAACTGAACAGGGTGCAAGCCATCAGAAGCTCATTAAAAGAAGTACTTTTTAAGCACATCTTTTACGAACTCTATATTTATGAAGTTGCTATAAAACAAAGCAAATGAACATGAGACATTCATGACATAGAATCAATCCCCAGTTTATGCATCTACAAAACAAAAATAAATGGAAGTCATATATCAAACAGATTAATGTAATCAAACAATTATTGCTATCTTTATGTTAATTTGGTAGAATAAAATTAATTTCATTATTTTCACTTATTTTCTACAGTCTGGTCCAACATAAGGATCCAGTAGCTGGTTTAGTTTAGCTAAAGCACAAATATCCTAATGACTGATAGGCTGACAGAAGAGGTTTGACCTGACTAACACTTTGATAATGAAGTTTCTCTACTCAAAAGAGAAATGTAATTCAAGAGTTGTATTGCTTCTTTTGAAAGGAATCCTCCATATTTTGAAACAGTGACCCTAGTAGACTTTTTTTTCCCAAGACTACACACCAACAAGGACAAAAAGGAAAGAAGCTATTTCAAGGAAATTATTTTCATGTTATAAGCTGATTTGTCCGAACACTGCACCAGGGGTATTTCATGAAGCTAAAGCAATAGGATTAACTTTTCAAAGTTCTCTATACTAAAAAGACAACAAAAAATTATTCTTACTTTGAGAGGACTATAAACATCATCTCGTTTGTCGGCTGAAGTCTGATTGTTCTGACTGTGTAGTAATATATGCTAAAATAAATTTTATAAGCAACAATATTTCTTTCAGTCCAAATATCTATAGGCCTTTCGAAAATTGTAGCTGAACTCTTAATAACAAATTTACAACTAGTTGCAGTCAGTAACTGCTTATTAAACCGTAAAACTGATGAAAAACTGCTACTTCTGTTGAATAGATAAAACATCTTATTTCTTAAATTGTACTAATGTATAAAAATTAGTGCATTTTTGGTATGTGCAAGAATATAATGATTGTGTATAATTAAAATTATGTAAAAAAACTAACAGATACAATCTGCTTAAAATCTTTTGAACTGAATTTTATTGGAAAAATGTGTGCTAAGTTATCAATTGCCATATTTTCCTTCAGCATTTCTTTCATTTCCTTTACTGAGATTAGGTCTACCTAGCTCAAGGATCATATTTCTAATATCCTAAGATTTGAGCTATTACACTGCTCAAATATCATGGGAGGAATAAACCACACACAAAAAAGTATCTTATTAAATGACTAGCACATGGAGCAACAGTAAAGATATTTTTTCTTTAAAATCACATTCTACATAGCTATAACAGATACCATGTTAAAAACCCCAATGCCTTAAAAATAAACAGTATAGGTAATTCCTGAAACTCCTGTGTGCTCAAAAAGAAACAAAAGAGATTTTATAAAATGGTGGTTTTTAAAACCTTTGTTATAATTTTGTTCTGTGAGTAGTGATCCAATGTCCATCAAATGGTTTTGGATTTAAGGTCACAGAAAAATGTCCACTAAATTTAATGGAATTTTGCCTCGCTAAGGAGCCTCAAAATTCATGCATTAGTGTATTATGCCCCATTTGATAAGTGAGAAAGTAATGACTCAGAAAATGGTAATAATTTAGTTTGGTCCACTCACTCCTAAATGGCTGAAAATATCTTCCCTTTTAAATTATAATTGTCATAAAACCTGTGTCTTCAAAACTACATTTTGACTAACATTAAAAAGAAAAACAAAGCTAAACAAGGTGACAAGTTCATTCTGGTTTTAGGTTTGTTTTTACGATATCTTCAACTATAATGTGCAAATCATGGGTCCTCCAAATAAAACTGCTATAGTAAAATATCAGCTCAAAGTTATCCTTTTTTAAAGAAGTACTAGGAAAATATCAACTCAGCCAAAACAAGAAACATCAATGACCTCAGCACGACCATGACCAGCAGCCAGGTGACAGACTGATGCACCATAGCTCTCATGTTAAAAAAATAAAATCATTGTTTATTATGCAAACCGAGGTTGAACTCTTCTTCTATGCTAATTTGAACAATCTTCATAATGTTAATTTTCAAAATTTTTGTATTTCTATACTCCGGAAGAAGGACATTGATAACGGAATATGTACTGAAAGGCATATAAGAAAGAGTCTTTCATATAATTTTTTTCTTCTTTTTTTACAACTTCTGTTTGCATAAGTTGCCTAGACATTGTGACCTCCCAAGAAGACAGAATTCCTTAATTGTCTAAGCATTTATTGTCACAGTTTTTCAGCAATCATCCCATTTCACAGTCAGGATACCATTGAAAAGAGTATTCAATATGTCTTTATATAGGATTTCTGTGACAGATCTATTAACTCTCATTCTACTGCCTTCAGTAGAAAACTGCTTTCCCGTGGTCATTTTGTAAACTTCTTTCCATAAGTAAATCAAAGTGGTGCTAAGAAAATGACTGAAGAAATTTTAATTACCTACTGCTGATGCATAATACATTAAAAAAGAGGATGTTTGTAATAATTCTGCATGCTTGGGATGCAAGAGATGAGTTTTTCCAAAGTCTATAGTACAAGGATTTGTATTGCATTGATTAAAAAAGAAAAAACAGAATATAAAATGTGTTTAGAAACATTAGAGGATATTTTTTCCTCTCTGGGTATTATACGGATTTTATTATATAAAGAGTAAAAGCAGATTGAAAAATACTGGTGTTGACACTACTATTTATACAATACAGTAATTTAATCACAAATATTTGAACCTAAAGTAATGAAATTCTAGTTCATGCAGGTGACTGAATGGTCTTCTGATGTTGCAGATCTTCTGTAACATTACTGAATCCCCCAGCAGTTTTTTCTTGACCAAGAGATCTTTAATTCCTCTATGTAGAATGCAATATCTTCATGAGCTGGGGTAGCAAACACAGTTCAGCCCCATCCCTGACATATCTAATGCCTGATTATTAGGTCATCCTCCTCAAAAATCAGAACATCTTTTTGAATCCCTTTGACACTAGAACAAGCTAAACATTAAGCTATTAAGAAAGATGGGAAGGTATGAGGGTAGCTCCTATAAAAAAAGTATTAAGAAAATTTATTTATATATTTGTTTATTTAATACATTGAAGAAACACTTAGGTCAGGAAATTACTCAGGACTGTAATCCCAAGAGGATGGTAATGCTTCGCAGTAGTGCTGAGTAAGGAGCTTAAATCTTAAAGAGATATCTAATTTAGGATGTATTTCTGTGTTCAGCATTTCCTACTGTCTAACTCAGAGTTTCCCTGCTTAGCATGATGCTTTTCCTAAACCCTTTTCTGAGGCACTGAACTCTGATATACATTCTACAGGAAGTCTTTGTATTATAGTAATATAGATTTAGATATCAGCAGGTTACACGTTAGGTGCTACAGTACTATGCAGCTGTGTCTCATCCCTTTGTGACTCCACAATCTTACAAAACTGCTTAAATTCAGATTTTTCAGCTGATATAAACTTGCTCTACTACATCAAGAAAACTGTATCAATTTACACAAGTGAAAGGCTGTCCCTGATTGTACAATGAAAAGTATGAGCTTGTATCAGTCATAATGAGCACTCAATCACAATCCATACGTGAAAGAGAAGTCAGTGATTAATGCCTGAAAACTGACATAAGGTCCTTAATTTCTATTCAGACAACCCTAAGTAAGGGGCAAAGTGAACACCAGCTTGACGATACGGTCCTTTTCTAGACTGCAATTTGTATACAGGTCATAACTGAGACCTGACAAGTGATTTGTACTCCTAGCCCAAAGGAAAAAGGCATTCTGCAAGAGCAGCTCAGTTGGTAGTTGTCCTATTACAGAATGACAAGTGATTTGATTGTGATACACAATGTAAGTGCTTTGTTCTCATTAAAAATGAACATGCTGTGGGAGACTTTTACCACTTACTCTACAGGTACCCACTGTGAAAAGCTAAGATATAATGAATATGTAATTTGGATATGTGTTTTATGGAAAAATCCAAATAATCCAAAATAAAACTTGGGAAGAGCCCCTAGGGTTAGATACAATTTTCTGTGTCTCTTCTACCTACAGTTTTAAATGAGGTGACTTGTCATCTCTGCGCTACAACACTTTCTCTTTCAAATATTTACTACATTGCTATATGAGACTGTTGTACGTTGTACTATAATAGGATAGACAAACTATCTGTTACATGTTATAGCTGCCATAGGAAAATTACAAAATCTATACACACATCGTATAATGTGCATGGTATTTCCATGGGACATTTTTCTTTCATCCTTGGCTATCTTCTTATCTGAAGTTTGTTTGTAGGGATGATGCCTGATATTTTAATCATTTGGGCAGATCCTGTAAATACTCTTTTAGGGAAAACAGTAGCATTGATACAGATTTACTTCTTTTTTCCTCAGCCTGGAATTCTAACCCTCAAACATACAACCAAAATAAATTGAAAGAAAAACCCAACACACTTCAACTAAAATGCAGAAATGGACAATATCTACTGCTTATAAAATGACAAGTTTGAAATCTTATGATCATGCTTTCAAGGTGAAACTATTACCTTTAAGAGGAATATCCCAGCTTCAGTACAAGTTATTCAATAGCTACTTCCAGTATTAAAAATGGTCATAAATTCAACCTTTAGTCTGTGAAATGCAGCATTATAAACATTACACAACTACACAATGATTTCTACAGAGTCAAAGAATCATAGAATATGCTGAGTTGGAAGGGTCCCACAAGGATCATTGAGTCCATCTCCTGGCCCTGCACAGGACCATTCACGAGAGTCACACCATGTGCCTGAGAGTATCATCCAAAAGCTTCTTGAACTCTGTCAGGCTTGGTGCTGTGACCACTTCTCTGGGGAGCCTGTTCCAGTGCCCAAACACCCTCTGGGTGAAGAACCTCTTTCTAATATCCAATCCAAACCTCCCCTGACACAAATTCATGCCGTTCCCTCAGGTCCTGTCACTGGTCACCACAGAGATGAGATCAGTCAGTGTCTGCCCCTCTTTCCCCTCACGAAGAAGCTGTAGACTGCAATGAGGTCTGCCCTCAATCTCCTCTTCTCCAGGCTGAACAAACCAAGTGACATCAGCCGCCCCTCATACGGCTTCCCATCAAGGTCCTTCACCATCTTTGTTGCCCTCCTTTGGACACTCTCTAAGAGCCTAACATCTTTCTTATATTGTGGTGCCCAAAACTGCACACAATATTCAAGGTGAGGCCACAGCAGTGCAGAGCACAGCAGGACAATCACCTCCCTTGATGTGACCCTCTGAGATGTCTGCAGCTGTATGTTTGAAAACTAAGGCATCTCAAGCATTAGAGAGTAATAATGGACCACAAATAATATTTTGTGGTTTGTTTGGGTTTTGTTGTTTTTTTTTAAACAGGCTGTTTGTATAAATGTCATACATAGAATATATAGAGTGTGAGAAGTGACAGTGTTTGCAGAAGTCTGTCAGAGGTTGCATATGGTTTCCTTGGTCGTTAGTTCTGTAGCCACTTCCATTATATTATACACACCTATAAAGCCTGCTTATCTGAAGAAATGCACACATGTATCTGCAAAGTTGCATCAAATTTGAAGCACAGCATAACACTTGAGCATATCTAGAGCAAGAGGTAACATGCCATAATGCTATCACATTTTTTCCAGGATCAACAACATTAATTTTCACTTCTCAAAAGGTCAGAAAAATAAATTCTCTTTTCTTTTCAATCACTGAACAATATTCTTGGACAGTGCTGAAATGGAGTCAATTAAAATATTTTGATACTCTCTGCTACACTTGAAATTAAATAATTTTAAAAGAAAGTAAAAGTTATTCAAGCAGCCAGATTGCCTCCTTCATGGAGCATACAGCAAAAAACAAAAGCAAAGCAAAGCAAATCAGAGACAGAACTAATCAGACATGCTAATAAAAAATTAGTTGTGTTGTATGTTCAGTGGATATATCTGTATTTGGAAAGTTAATAGACTCTGCCACAAACAGTTCACTGCATTCAATTGTTTTTAAACACCCCAAAAGAACCTACATATAACTAGACAGGTCCTGGGAGACTATGAATTTGGGCACAGGAGCCACTAGAGAAGCTCCTTCTAGAACAAATTCCCTAATCTGTTCAGATTTGCTGCATTAATATATTCTATTTCCTTATGAGCCAAAACAAAGAACCTAGTTCTAAAAACTCTGTAGCAGGTCCTAACTCATTGCTTATTTTCTATTGAGCAGTGGTGTAGTACTTTTGGTTTGGAGTCAGCGACTACTTCTTCAGGTCTAATAGTCCCAATTAATCTCTGCCCTAGTCTTTAATGGTCCCTTAGCTAAATAAAATATTTATTTTGAATCTGAGGAAAATTAGACATCATTTTTGTTGTATGCAGTCAAGGTGATTTCAAACGTTATACCAAACACAAACATATATGAATTGTTACATGATGTCTGGTCAAACTTCATTGGTTAAACAATAACCACTATTAATTTTGTGTATCTGGAATGCAGCCAACCCTCAAGTAACCTCAAGTGGGAAGGGAATAAGGAGTCTCTTTTTCTAGGGCCTCCGCAAATTCACTGCAGAATTGCAGCAGTCCTAGCCAGCACTCAAGGGAGTACATGGATTGCTGCCAAGTCCTCTGCTCAGAAGCAACACACAAACCAGGAAAGATAAAGAAATGTGGAACAATAGCCCTGCCATGCCCTTGTACTGATAGCCACTGGCCTGACGTGCTAGAGGTCGCTGCTACATGCCTCCCCTTTCAAGAGTGTCATACTGCCACCAGGCAAAATGTCTTCTCGTTGCAATACAGGAACAGCACTGTAAATTTAGCTCATGATGATTTATTGGAGTCCTTCCAAAAGAAAATAATGGTTTTACAGCCGGGAAGAACTTTGAATAGCTCCTAAGTGCAAACCTCAAGAATGTATTACTGAGGTGCTAAGTCCCACTGAAGGACATGTGAACCTAGATAATTGGAAGTGTAGTTACTATGAGTGTCTTTATCTCCATCACTTCACATGTTAAAGAAAACAATACTTTCTTTCCCTTCAAACTAAAAACTGACGTTAAGAAGGCTTTTAAAATCACTTAAAAGTCCACAGATAACTAAAGTGCTGTTTATAAATTACTAACTGAAAAGAAACCCATGCTTTCATACTTATCTTTATATTTGAAATACATATGCATTACACAAATATTCAAAGGCATAAAATAAAACAGAAGCATCACTAGTTTGAATGAGGATGAGGCAATGGTAAATTTGACATTAGTGATCCTTGCACAGGATCAACAGTTTCACTAGGCACTGTATAAATGCAGCCACTTACTTCACTTTCTTTTGATAATTTAATCTGTTATCAAGAGTTTAGGTCTCATGTTCTTTATTAAGGAACTTGTTATGAATATATTATCTTGATATTGCCTTCTGCAAAACTGTATTTTTTTTTTACATTCACAGGATCTATTTCATATCCTAAGACAAAAGTAATATGAACTGCATAAAAAATTCTATTTACCATTATAGGTTTAATATGCTCAGCTACTTTACATGACATATACAGTATTAGAATTTGGAGGTAGAAAACTTTTATTAAGATTAATAGTAGAAAAAAGAGTTCGAAAGGATATTATTTTATCTCAGTATATAATTTGCAAGTGCATAAGATCTCATCATCCACACAACTGAAGTTATTTTTAATCATGAAGATCAAGGATTAATCTCCTATATTCTTTCATCATGTAAGTTTTTATCATATGTTAATAATATAACTTTTATGTAATGTTAGATGTTGCAACTCATCAAACAGTAGAAAGATTAAAGTGAGAGAAAAAACATATGTAGGCCACACTGAAAAAAATACAGATGGAAATAATTAGAAACTAGCAAAGTAAACAGACAAGAAATGCTAAGAACTAACGAATGCCATCAAAAGAAATTTAAACATAAACATGAAAATCTGTCACACATGAAATTAGAATACCCCTGGAGAGCACACATTTTTAATGACTGCATAACAAAATAATCATTTTAATTATTAGTTGAGGAGGTCCTCTTATATTGGTTTTCAAATGTACAAAATTATCCTTTAAAAAAACCAAAACAACCAACCTCTTGTAAGCAGGATTCATTAGTAATTGCAATGCAACAATACAACCCTTAGGAGAGGAGGCGTTGTAAATTCCTAAAGTGTTGAAGATAATGGGAGCTTTTAAATGAAGAAAAAAAATCAGAATACAGTATAAATATAATGCTTAAATATCTGATGTGATGTGAAAATTGAAATGTATTTGAAGTACCACTTAATCATACACTTGTCTAGAAGCTAAGCAGTTTAAAAAAACTTATCTAATTTTATTACATAAATAAATTCTGGTGTAACCATTTCACATGCATTTGTTATCGAAACACTAAATATAAGGACAAGAGTACAACTAATGGGAACACACTGTGAATTTTAGACTACGTCTGTGAATGCAAACTGTGTTATTCTACAAAAGGTTTTTCTATCCCTGAAGGAGCACGTTTCTGTCCCCGCCTGTCACCAACCATCAACTATCAACCAGAGAGAGCCCTTATCTTTTTTTTTCCCTGAAGATGGCGATCAGAAGGGAAGATGTAGCTTCCTATTGTGAATTACAAGCATGCTGCCTTGTATTCTGCAGTTCTCCTGCTGTCTGGAGACTATCATGGCACTAAAACAACTCCTAATGTTTGATACTCTACTTAACCCTCAGTTACTTAGAGAGTTTGAGAGGAGTAAATACAAAAGGAACAACAAACACTCGCTCTGCACCCTCACACCATCACAGTCTGTCACATCAGGAGTGTGAAATCATAGTTTCATAGGAAGGGGTGACACTTTGCAAAGGACCCAAAAAACATGGCTGTACAAGCCAGGAGCTTGCATGCATTTGACACATTCAGCTGCTTAAAACACATCACGCTGCTCATCTCTGGAGCACTGACAAACAGAGGATGATGATAATGTGGCAGGTAATATCTTTCTGTCTGCTTGCTTTTATGAATGGATGGTGGCATGCTCTGCCTTAGTAAAACAGTTCTCAGAATCTGAAGGGATCAAGGGAAAACCAGGAAAAGCACAATCACGACTTTGAAAGTACATGATCTGACAATAAACAGGTCACAGCATGTCTAACACCTTGGTGTTTCCTTGGAATAAAGTATCAGAGAGTAAGGCAAAGTTTCTGGGACACTTTGAAAGTATCTCTTTAGTCCAACATTCAGAATGTAAATGTCAGAATCTCCCAATACTCACACCTTCCTTCAGCCAGCAGTTAGCCAAGGTACTAAAGCATAAAGACTTACATCTCATTTTTTTTTCAATTTAATGCAACCTCATTTCTTATAGAGATAACCCTTACTATAAGCTACAGGTTTGTTGGGATTTTTCTATCCTGAGCAGACACAGTTCAATTAGAATACAACAAAATAAACCAGCATTTCATAGAATCATAGACACATACAATCATAGAATCATTTGTGTTAGAAAAGACTTCTAAGATCATTGAGTTTAACTTTTAATACAGCACTGCCAAGTCCATCACTAAACCACATCCCTAAGTGCAACATCTACATGTCTTCTAAATGTCTTCAGGTATGGTGACTCCACCACTTCCCTGGGTAGCCTGTTCCAGTGCTTGACAAACTCTTCCATGAATATTTTTTTTCCAGTATCCAATTTACACCACCCCTGGTTCAACTTGAGGCCATTTGGTCTTGTCCTATCACTTATAACTTGGGAGGAGACTGACCTCCACCTCACTATTACCTCCTTTCAGATAGCTGCAGAGAGTGATAAGGTGTCCCCTGAGCCCCCTTTCCAAGTTTTCAGGTTACTTCTCCCAAACTGCAATATCATGTGTCTACTAACTGTCAAAGTAATTATTCAAATAGTTTGGTTCTCTCTTCCTGACTGAGCCAAGTTATTACATCACCTGTGCCTGGAAAGGCACCTCACCTCTTTAATAATGGCTTCATTTTAATGGTTCATAAAAATGTATTATATATGGAATTCCTTGATTACCAGAGTTCAAGCCTCCAAGTACAACCTAAACCATTCTTTAAGTTAGTAGACAGAGAATAACATTCCTTGTTATCAAACCTTATATTACAGAGAATATGTCTTCATTTTGAACTAAAAGACATAGTCTTAAATTCTGAGTAATTATTGCATCTTTCCTTCCCAAAGCCATTAATTCTCCATTTTATCCCTGCTAATTAAAAAGAATTCTATAGCACAGACTCATCATCATCCTCACATCTGCATGATGTCTTTCCTCTCTCAACAACAATCACTTTCCCACTGACCTCTTACTGAACCTTCTTGTAACCCATATCCCAGTGCTGCATTCCCCTGAGCTCTGGCAGAAGGACACTCAACAGAATTTGCAGCTCACAATTACTTGTTGTAGTCATGTATGCAGTCAAAGTTTATAGCAACAGAGTTGCAGCAGATCAAATATCCTAAATGGTGTCTATTTGTATAAACTAATTTTCTCATGCCAGACACACAGGCAGTCCTTGTCACTAAATGACAATAACTGGTACAGGTGCTCTCTTTCTCCTGTCTGGAGGTAGCTCTTAATTCATCCTTCTTGTTCCTGTACTGACTAGTCCAATAATACATGAGTCTTGCCTGTATTCTTCATTCAGTGGTTCAACAGCTGATGAGTTGAGATTTAGAGGGTAAATTTAGAGATGAAAAAGAAAAAATTCGCATTTTTGATAATATGCCTTCTGTCTATTTTTTACATTATCTTTAAGCTTCCTATGCTCATTGGGTAATGTAATGCTGACAAATACATTTGGGGATTTTCTTGGAGACAATCACACAAGGTTATCTACAGATTTTTTCATTTCCTTTTCCTGATCTCTGATAAACAAGCTGCTCTCTGCTCACTCGTTCTTCTTTAACCTTCTGTACCCTTTTCCTGTTTACCTACTTTTGGATAGATTGGTCTTTGACTGGTCTTTGCCTCTCACCTCACATCAGGAACTTTAAAATCCTACAGTTCTTATGCAGCACATAAAGACAAGAAAAGTAAGTACTATATCAGTTAAAGGAGAACAGATATATCTTGTTTCTTTGATTTTATTTTACAATCCAGGTAGCATATCTTGCAGTTACATTGACACAACTAACCTCTGCAATGCCATGATGGTAATCATGTTCAAACAGACTCACTGGATACCTTAATGGAACAATCTTTTTTTTGCTCCTGTATATAGAGAGAGACCTTTTCACTCAGCTCTTCAGGAAAAGCCCTAAAAATTCATCTCTTTTAAAAGGTTATATATGCTAAAGATAACAGATAATTGGGATTAGAGACTTCACTAGCAATTACTAATATCATATTACCACGAATCATTTTTTTTTAAATAATGGTATAGGTACAGAATGTACTTTCAGATTAAATTTATTGTATATCCTGATTCACTCTAGGCAGAGTAATTACCTTGTAGATCACTCTTAACACAAATTGATTTTCTAAATTTTCTAAGAGTGTGCTCAATATCATACCCAAATAAAACACTGAGCCTAATCAGAAAGCAGAATTCAGAGGGAAAGCAAGTAAATGATGAATTAGCCAATACGTCTAGAGAAACAGGAGAATGTGCAACTGCCATCAAAGGTAATGGGAGCATTTCACTCCCCTTAGGATTCTGGGTCTTAGTTATGAAAGCCTTTTAGTTGGGATTCCTCTCAACATAAAGATGTAAATCCTATTATAAACAGTCTCTCATAAAGAAGTGGTAACCTCAGTTAATGGAAGCACTGCCACTAAGCTCATGATGCTAAGTTACCATTTCTGATTCAGGGCTTTTTTAACTCTCATGGTCCTCCTGACTATTTACTTCTTTGGTAGAAGCTTCTATTATTTTGATAAAATCTAGAAGTATATAAATTACCCAACTAAGGCCTTTTCCTTTTTGCTCTTTCAAACCTAGCAGCCACATACTAGGAAAAATTGCCAGGAACATCAGAAAAGCTACTTAATTTCTGGCATGGGTTCATGTCTTTTTCATACATCCATTTGCACTTCTACAAAAATTCAGAAGACTATCTGCAACTCAACAGTTACCTTTACAGAAATACTAATATGAAATTACCATATGAAAATACCATATGAAAATACTAATATGAAAATACCATACCACCTTCCACTACTCTGGAAGTCCTTGTTCATAGGAATAAAAAGTCCCTCTATTAAACAAGCTTTCTAATTAGAGCCACAGTATTATTAATTGCTGCACTGCTCTTCTACAAGAGAAAATAGAGGATTAAAAATTATCCTGGAGCAGCCTATGGTTAGTCTAAAGCTGATAAAGGGAAGAAAACAACAGTACAAAAAAAGGTTAAAATCTTTCACGTAACTGAATTTTATTCCGTCAAGAGGATACTATTAAAAAGTCAGTGCCTACCAACAATTACCCCAGTCCAGTATTTGGTATATTATTTCTATGTCTTTTATTTCTTCAATAACAGAGGAAAAAAACTGCCTAATTTTTAGAGAACATAAAGAATCACAATTAGTTTAAAGTTTAGACTATGTGAGACTGGCCTGTCTTCTTCGATGAATGGAAATTACTGACACCACCTAAATTAATCTTAGAACACACTGAATAGTCAAAACAATACATTTCATCATTGAACATTTTCTTTGAATGATTATACCTCACCAAATTAGGTCACAGAACTAACATTCTTACTCCTCCCCAAATCTTCCATTAGTTTTGCTTAGCTTCTCTACAATCCTTTTATCTCCTGAAAGGATTTTCAAGTAAAATTTACTGACTGTGCAATTTTGCTATTGACTCTTGTGCTTTTAGAGAAAATTAAACTGTACCAAAACCTCCTGACTGCAGATGTTTTATTCGGAGTACCTTGCAATTTATAAAAATTATTACATGTAGTAGATAAAAGAATTCAAAGTACTTGAAAATATTAATAAATTGTTATTTTCTCCTAAGTTATAGATTTATCAATAAGAGTTTTAAATGAACATTAAAGTCTGGCATTAATTTAACTTCTGATTTCCATTTTCCATGTCTTAAAAGCTTCTTAATAGGTAAAATGGCTCCTGTGAAAATCACCCTTTAGTCTCTATTGCTCTGATGAACAAGCAAGGCAGAAATATTTTTCCTCCAAAACATCTTTCTCTAGTCTTGAATAACCATTTTCTTTGATGACCAGGACTGCAGACAACCAGGCACAGCTTAGCTTCCAGTGACTGGTGAGGTTTCAGCCTGCATTTTCTCAGGGTCTCCAAGCTGTTTAGCAGTCACATCCTGAACCTCAGTGGTTTACAGCAGTGGCACAGCATAAAATACCATGATGGAAGCCGTGACACTTCATCAGTGACTGACAAGCAGTCCAGTATCTGTGCAGTGCAGGTGGTAAAAAGAGATGGAAGCAATATCGTCAACATCCATTAAGCTGTCCCCAGTTGTCATTCAGATCCTTAAGTAACCACTCAGCTGTCTGGATCATCCTGCACAGTATAGCCAGCATATGTCTGCCAATTTTAATATTTATCCCAAGAAAACATAAAAGATCTTTATGCAGCCCCTCGTCTAAAGCACTCCTAGTTTCTAAGAAATTAAATTCAGGAGTGCAGAGCAGGGATAATCTGCCGCAGAATCAGGGGGCCACAATGGCAATAGAAGTGAGAGCGATTGAAGGTCAAAAGCTCCACTAAGACATAGCTCTGCTCACCAAGCTATTGACGAGGAGCTCCACTGAATACATTAAGTGGCTTCACTCCTACAGAAAAGGCTGAGTGTGTTTCACGATAGAGCTTTTGATAGTTCTAGCAATAAGAAGAATTGATTGAAAATCTCTTTTTTTTAATATATAAACAAGAGAAGGAATGTGGATTTAGATATTAAGAAGAGGTGTAGGTTGATTATTATCCAGTAAATAGGCAAAACAAAACCAGCAATGAAATCAAGTCATCTCCCTTCTTCTATTTTGCTGTTCAGGTTCAAAAAGGTGGCAGTTCTTATTATGTTAACACATATTCCCTAACTATTGAACAGATATTCACATAAGGGAAATTTTACCAAAACGGTATTTTAGGGTTTCAGTGGGTTTTTTTAAACTTTTAAAGCAGTGCCACTCAACTTCAATGGCATTTTAGCCATCAGCTGCTGTCTTGTCATGATCTTGTCTCCACCCAATTCTGCCATGGATATTTTTGGTGAGCAGCTGACATGCTGGTGACAACACAGACTCCCCTGGATGAATCACAAGCCACCAAATCTGGTTTTGACCTCCTTCACTAATTTTCTAATTTTTTTACGTCTGCTTTTTTCTGCGTATGAGTTCTTGAAAGATTGATAGATGTTTTTGGTGGTGGTGGTGTTTTATTTTTAATTAACATAAAAAAGTCAATTGAATCTATGAAACTTTTAAAAATCTGAGGGGTTTATTTCTCAATTTTCCTTGTTTAATAAATTGATAATTCATTTGCCATAAAATGTTCAACATCCTCTACATACTACTAAATAATAACAATTTGAGTGTAGTATTATTTTCATCAAGTAGGTTAAAAAGATTTGAGCTACTGAAAGAAGCACGTTTTCAATCCTTTTTTATAAATTCAATGGAATGGTCTGCAAACATCACTATGAATGTTGCAAATATTTTTCTTTTTTCATAGAGAAAAGAGAAGATATCAGCAACTTTAAGAACAAGTTTCGTTATCTAAAAATCATAGATGAGGCTTAGAAAAAAAGTATTTTTTACCTCATTTATACATAGCAGCAGATGAAAGCCATTATATTCACATTTTGTTGACTAAATTCTTTAGAGTTTTTTTTTCCCTGAGAAAAAAAAGTATATCTTCCACTAGACCAAAGTGATCAGGGCTCTATCCAACTTGGCCTTGAACACTTTCAGTTGTGTGACATCCACAGCTTCTCTGGGCAAACTGTTCCAGTGCCTCACCACCCTCCGAGCAAAGAATTTCTTCCTAATATCTAATCTAAACCTACCCTCTCTCAGTTGGAAGTCATTACCCCTTGTCCCATCACTACTCCTTGTAAAAAGTCCCTCTCCATCTCTCCTGTAGGGTCCCTTTAGGTACTGGAAGGCTGCTTTAAGATCTCCCCAAGGCCTCTTCTCCAGGCTTAACAGTCCCAGTTCTCTCATCCTGTCTTCCTAGGAGAGCTGTTCCGGCCCTCTGATCATCAACACGGTCCTCCTTTGGAACCACTTCAACGGGTCCACGTCCTTATGTTGAGAGTCCCAGAGCTGAACACAGTCCTCCACTCAAAGGGGTAAGGGGGAAACAGATACTGAAGTACCTTCAAATGACCTTATATATTCCTGTAAGTTGCAAATTTTGAAACTCAGTTTAGGTATTTCATTTGTCAGCATCGTACCTATCCTTACTAAAAAGAGCTACAGTGGTGATCAAAACTTTAAGTTAGAGAAATTGCTTTGTATTTGGTATCACAAGTAGGACTACTTAAAAATACCAATAGTTTCCCCTTCTTCCACTCCTCTAGATGCTATGTATAAAGAAATCAATCCCAAATAGCTTACTTGAATAAACAAGCATAGTCAAAGCCTCATTGTAACCATGCCAGGGAATATCAGTGGAGCAAAAAATCATGTCTGATTATATTTTAAATATCTATGTGCTTGTTAAAAGAAGATTTTGTGACAAATATAAGCGAAAATGTATTTTTTTAGCAGAGATTTTTTAGAAAAACATCATACTGTTTTCAAATTTAACTTTTGTTCACAGGAATCAATTAGATCCTTTGTGCTTGTTACAGTCAGATTAATAGGTTCTTGAAATTATTTGCTCTGTTCCCAATTTGGTACTTAACGTATGTGGTTGGTTACCTAAGGTCTTGTCTGGATGGATGGATACAGATAGAACTCTATTCACACCCCATACAGTCAGGCATGAGCCCATTTTGGGCCAGAAGCAATTTAGTCACATTAGAAAAGTGTCATATTCTAGCAAAGGAACTTTACAAAAAGGCACAGAAATTCACTAATGTGAGTACATTGTTTTTGCATCAGAGTTTGCTCTTATCCAGGAGTTCAGAGTGTAATCAGAGGAGGTCAGGTCCCCCCTCCCGCATTCATGTAGATGTGCCTGAAGTCATACTGCATTGTTTCTGCTCTCTGACAGTATAACCGTATTTTTTTTCACAGGAGAGCAACTGGGGTACAATAAAACTCTAGTACAGAGGGTCAATACATATCCTGTACACTAACAGCTCCTAAATTATGATATAATGTACTTAACTGAAAATGGGGATTGACTTTAAAAGCTTAAACGACACATAAATTGCAGTATATTCATAGCTGTATACCTGTTACTAAATAAATAATCTATTGATTATTACTTATCAACTGAATACCATGATAAACAGATACCCATTACATCAAAATGGAGTTATAAAACTGATGGGGATGTTGCTCATATCTTAAAGTTCAAATTACATTATTAAACTGTATACTGCTACCCTTAAAAAAAAAAAGTATGCTGTTCTACATACTGTTCATTCCACCACACTAACTACTAGAATGAGGAAATTGGACACCTTTCAGAATGTTTGACAACAATTAGGAATGACAAATCTTAGTCCCCTCTCTGTACTGCTTAAGTATCCTAACCTGAATGAAGGAGGCCAGCAGTTGGCTGAGTGATGCAGTAAAACAACTGCAGCACTTGGTAGAAATTTATATACTGTCCTCTAAGACACAGTTGTCTTCTGCTCATGTAGAATAAGGATGGGAGGAAATGCAGTGTGTGAATTTACATGTGAACTTCTCGTGTAGGGGAAAAAAGAAAAAAAAACCAAACAAATACGTAGTGATAGGATGAGATGGAATGGCTCTAAACTGAAAGAGAGTAGGTTTGGGTTAGCTAAGAAATTCTTTAGTGTCAAGGTAGGGAGGCACTGGAACAGGTTGCCTAGAAGAACTGTTGATGCCCCACTACTAGAACTATTCAAGGTCAAGTTGAATGGAGCTCTGAGCAAGCTGTTCAAGCGAAAGGTGTCCCTGCCCATGGCAGGAGAGTTGGAACTAGATGATCTTTAATGGTTCATTCCAACGGAAACCATTCCATGATTCTATAAATTAGCAGAAGAAAGAAAAAGGTCCAGATAAGACTAACATATGATAAAACAGATGCAAAACATAATGGAAAAGGTAACTGGAAGATTAGAGGACCACTTTCAGAACAGAAGGATTTATTAAGCAAAATTACCAAAGGTTTTGCTTGGGCTCTGGTTCTATTCACATTTTTAATACCATGGATACCACTACTCTAAAGATTACACGCAATAATTCTAAGGTGGTAGTAAACAACGAGAACTGACTATTTTCTTGGGATGAATAAAAGCAAATACAGTGTTATTTAAGCAACAGTGACAGAGACATTGGAGGTATAACTTACTGGGCAGCAATACTTAGCACGAAATCTAGAAGTCTTTGGAATCTTAACTAAACCAGACTCAGCAATATCCAGTAGATCTCAGAAAGCTAAATGTTATACTTGTCATCTGTGTCATCTGTGAGACACGAGGAGTAATCTGTCTGAACTAACAGCTGGTTTAAACTCTGCATCTTGCCTTGAGAATTGCTCTCGCAGAAGGTGGTTCACTTGGAGGAAATCTAGTGGAGTAAATCAGGAATTATAAAGCTATAGCTTAAGAAATTGGAGATAATTAGCCTAGAAAATGGAAGAGTTATAGATGGAAGGATTTATTAAACATATTTTTGCAAGCGTATGTCTAGGGTGATCACAAACTTCAGTTTCATAAGAGAGACCTACCAAGAAGAAGGAAATATTTTTTTCTTTAGATTCACAATGATTAATAAAAGAACTGGTTAATAAGAAAAAACTTTTAGAAATCAAAACTAAACCAATCACAACCAAAACTTTTATTAAGGACAGCTAGTAAAACAGCTTGTCTGTGGTGGCTGACAAATCTGAGTCTCTGGCAGTGTCTAAAAACGGGTTAGATTTACATCTCTTCAGGAATGGTTTAGATCAAGTCCAGAATTTTTGGGGGGAAAGGAGGAAAGATAATGTGATTTCCCAAGGTCCTCCCAAGCTTTTTTGTACAATTCAGTTTAAACCAATTCGCTAAGGTAGAGAAAGCACTTCAGGTTTTTCAATATGAAGTACTAAATCTCAGACATAGAAGATACTCATCTTTTGTAAAAACAGAAACAACCTCAGACATGCTACTCCTAGTACATAGACCCTTCAAAGTTAAAGTGTATTGCCCTGTAGTGCAGGCAGACTTCAACAATATATCATGATAGCTGGTACATCAGAACTGCAAACATGACCACTTCAAGGAAAAAGTACAGACAGTTTGTTCTGATATGCCACAAACACTCGCTCACCCAGCCTATATAAGTACTAAGTAGGATAGCAGGATAAAATATTTTACCTCATAATATTCCTGGATACACTGTTTGGAAACCAACCAACAAATAAAAACAGGAATTCAGAACACAAGCATTGTAATAAGCCCACTATTTTCTGCCTTTACTCTGTGGTCTACGTACTGCATCTAAGAGATCTTGGACAACCAAGATCTTGGGCAACCAAGATCTCTCAGACTGAACTTGAATTGAATTGAATCAGTTTGAACTGATTAGTTCAAACAACTTTCTGAGAAATTTCACTCAATATAATGAAATCATAATCTGAATTCAGAGCACTGTGCAGACAAGGAACCAACCAAAAACTGAAACCTTCTATATTTTTTTTCCAACTTGTACATGAGGCCAAGACAGACCAAAACATCCACAGATTTTCCATAAAAGGCAGACAATACAGAATTTTCTGTTTGATTATAGTACTCCTGGGCAATATGGGAGATCACATTCATATCCCTAAATTGCTACTATTTTTCGCCATAAATAAGTTGCCCAATTTTTGGACTGCAGAGTTATTGTCTTTCCCTTCCAAGTAAACTGCTTATTAAAGGAAACAGTTTTTAACAGCAAAAATGAAAGGAACTTATCAGAAATCTAGAGCCTTTTGGAGACAGACAAGCATGATGATGTATAGAATTACTAGGGGAGATTCATAGGAGCAAGAGTTGAGATAGCAATGCTGCTTTTACTAGCACTCTAAAGAATTGGGATACTGAAGAAAGTAAGGCATAGTGTAATTTACTTCTGCTACACGCAAAGTTAAGCTGGAGACTTTCTACTACTGCTTATTTAAAAGTTAGATGGATGGAATGACAGCCATAAAAATTCATGTCTCAGAATTTTCAAACACAAGTTGCACAAACACAAAAATGAAGATGTAGATTGTGAAATGAAAATATACTTGTCTTCTACACTGATAGTGCGATTCACACATTCTCACACTTGGGTTTTAAAGGATTTGGTTGAAATTATTTAACTTCATTTTTTGAACAGTTTTTAAATTCTTTCAAGTAAGGAACAGAAGAAATTATATGTTAGTTATGTAAGCAATCACTGATGGGCAAAGGTTCAAATCAAAGATTAAAAGAGAGTAAAAATAATAATACAATATTTAGAAAAGGCTACATTTAATAAAATCCTGATTTGGTCACAAGTTTGCTTTGAGAAAGAAGGGTTAAACTTTTCTATTAACTCATCATTAAAAAGCATTCCCTGTGTTGTGCTAATATATATTATCTGTAAGAAGTTAAATTTTTGTATTGGCACATTAGTGTGTCAAATCCCACTACCCTTGTCTTCATTAGAAAGAAAAGGAGTAACAAGCAGTTTATGTTAGGATTGGGATTTATTTAAAAACAGGTTATGTAATACTTCTGGAGATTGCAAAACCTTTTAGAAAAAGAAATAATTTATAAATTTTCAAGAATTTTACCATCAATTGTTTATGAATCAATCAAATGATGGCATAAGACATTTGTTTAGCAACAGATTTGATAAACACTCTATCCAGAAATAAAATATGATAGCGGATTTAAGATTATGCAAGATTACAGCTTGTGTGCTATTCTGATGATTCATTTTGTTTACTGTTTTTTTACTATATGTTCTTCAATAAAAAGGTTAGAAAATCCATCTATATTCTGTTCTATAAAACCTAATGTCAGATTTCTGGTCTGCTTCAAAGCCTGCTTCTCTTGAACTGAGTATCATGAAGAGTAGCACAGATTGAAACTGGACCTCTTATACGAGGTTTACATTCTAGATGCTTAAATTACTTTTAAAAATTAATAAATGTACTGATGTTTTTAGATGAAATGGAGCTATATGTATAGTCTACTTGACCTTAAGCCCTGAACATGTTAAGGCACAAAAGCCTTTTACTCTGTTGGTTTAATGAATCTGACAGAATCTAAAGTGAAAGGCAGGATTTTACTGCAGATAAATCATTGAAGAAATGTAAAAGATACTTCTACCACGAAAGCCCAAGGTAGGCTGTTATCTGAGAATACATCAACAATACAGAAGTGGAATTCTACTTATGAACAACTACAAAGATAAACAGAAAGAAAAAGAGCCTCTTATTTAATGATATTTAAGTCTGGAAAGAACAGTGTTATTGGTTTTTCTCAAAGAAAATGCTGAAATTTTTTTTTTCTGTCTTTACATATACCTCTATTTTGTATTATCTTACATGGATTTTTTTTTCAACTTTTCCTATAATTGAAAAATAAACAAAGAAAAACTCGTCTTGAACCCAAGAATATACAAAAAGCCATTTCAATGTTTCTCTGCTAGTCTAATGAGCAATGTATGTACGTGAGGTACTCAATATAAAGTATATTTCTCTTTGGAAAGAATTTTTCAATGACATCTGCTAAAAAGATGAGATCTGGCATTTCTCTGTAGCAAAGACTTCAGCAAGATCTATTTTCCCTTAAATTAAGAAATTTCTATATGGTTCTTCTGTACAGAACACAGTATGCTGAAAAGAAAGGAAAAAAAAGAAATTTTCTTGACATTTTGCAAACTCTAACACATTCCTCCAGGCGCAAAGTTTATTTTTATGTCTCCCCAGCAAACTACTGTGCAAAAGACTTCAAGTTTTTGGGGGGGTTTTTTGGGTTGGTTTTTTTGTGGGTTTTTTTGGGGTTTGGTTTTTTTTTAAGGAAAACCAGTAGTGTTTGTTTATTTCCTGTGTATGAGAAGAGCTGAAAAATATGCAGGTCTTTTGAAAGATGTACTGCAAAAATAACAGAAAAGTTAAAATTTTCTATAGAAAGCAGCTTTCTGTGTTCTTACAATATCAAAGTGTTTCCAGGACTCATTTTTCCATCTTTTATATCCCTTTCATTTCAGAGGCACATTTCACTGTGTCCTTATAAACGGCATTTCATGTTCCCTTGGGGGAAAAAATAAGTATACATTTTAAAGCCACATTTTGTGAACAAATGCATGACCTTAATCTATTGTAATGTGTTTTCTAATAAAGATTTCTTCTTTCTTAAATACAGTCTCACTACACATTTGTTCATAGGAGCCTAGGAAATACTACATTGGATCTGAAAAGGGTGTATCTAATTAAGTATTCTCTTACTAGAAGTGTCTTGACGAGGAATTAAATGTGTTACAGATTTGAACTTTCTACATACTAAGAAAGTGAGTCTTCTAGAGTTCAATACAACCCGACTGACATATGTCAGAATCTTAAGTTTTCTTTAGCATTGAGTTTTGGAACATATAAGAATATACCTGCTAAAGGCACTTTAAATCTAAGACAAGTCTTCTGACAGCAGAAGAAATCCAAAGCAGACAAGTCTTTTCCAAATATCTAAAAAGTAATTATTCTGTGCAGTAAGAAATGAATTAAACTTCTCTCTTGTATAACTAAGGATGTTCTCTTTTATTCCTATAGCTGTCTAATCCTTTTTACCAAGATCTTGGTCGCAGTGAATTAATTCTTTGCTTTAGTATGACATGCTTGGTGTATTTAGCCCTAAGACAATCTAGGGGTGACATAGGAAATCATTGCAGGCTTTCCCCAGAGTATATTCTTCTCTAGTCTTCAAGGAATCAATCCTGTAATGAGAAATTGAGAAGACAAACAAGAAAAAATGCTGGAGGCTGACTGAAAGACTGCTTTTACCTTAATAGCAGAGAAGAAACTCCTGCAAAAATACCCTGATTTCTGAATATGCTGTGACCCCTTAAGAATCCCTCCAGGGTGAAGTAAGCTATTTTTTAAAAGAGAAAACAGTGATCCCTGGAAAGGCTAGCTTTGTTTTGCAGGTCTGAAACATTTTCTAGAGGTATTTAGGATAGAATTCACCTTACAACAGAGACTCAGGAAAAGCGTTTACGCACCAGTTAGGTTCCATTTCAGTCTTGCTGTAAGCACTGAAACATGTAACTCATGAACTTTTTTTTTATTCTGAAATTAATGACAGTTTAATACTCATAAAACTCAATGAACAGAAAATCTCACCCTGGGGCAATGGTGATGGTTGGTCCAATTTGCTATCCCATGAGCTATTAAGCCTTCCTACCCACACTTTGTTTTGTGTCACTCATGCCCACTGGTCCTTCTATCATTCATGCTTCATCTATATCTGGCATTAAGATGTCATTATCCACATCCTGGGCTGCATCAAAAGAGGAGAGACCAGCAGGTCTAGGGAGGTGATTCTGCCCCTCTACTCCACTCTCATGAGACCTCATCTTTGTCCAGCTCTGGGATCCTCAGCACAGGAAAGACATGGACTTTTTGGAGTGGGTCCAGCGAAGGGTCACAAAGATGATCAGAGGGTTGGAGTACCTCTCCCACAAAGACAGGCTGAGAAAGCTTGGGGTTGTTCAGCCCTGATAAGAGAAGGCTCCAGGAAGACCTCATTGTGGCTTTCCAGTACTTAAAGGGAGCTTATAAAAGAGAGGGAGAGCAACTTTTTACACTAGCAGATAGTAATAGGACAAGCAGAAAAGGTTTTAAACTACAAGAGGAATAGATGTTAGGAAGAAATCTTTTACTCAGAATATAGTTAAGCACTGGAACTGGTTGCCCAGAGAAGTTGTGGATGCCCCATCCCTGGAAGTGTTCAAGGCCAGGCTGGATGGGGCTTTGAGCAACCTGGTGTAGGGGGAGGTGTCTCTGCCCATGGCAGGAGGGTTGGAACTAGATGATCTTCAAGGACCCTTCAAACCCAAGGTATTCTATGATTCTAGATGAAAAATACCAAATAAATTTAGGAGTTAAATTAGCCTGTTTTGCCTACAATATCTTAATTATTTCATGTTGAGAGGATAAAAATTTCCTTTCTTTTATTAACATACTGATTTATGAGATCATACAAATTCTTTACTATCAGATCATAGTGGTTTTAATGGAAAATACAATATGCATATATGAAATATATAATATCCACAATATATATTATGTCATGTCATGGCTAGGCTGCGCGAACTAAGATTTAGGAAGGCTCTATCCACGTTTGTTACAAGCACGCTGGTGGTTAATGAGGCCAATATGAGATAGACATATCTGATTGCAAAGGCACGGCAGAAAGACTCCTTAGGTGGTATATTCTGCAGGGCACAATTCTTTCTAAGTTGCCTTTTCTCCTCGAGAGTGATCCTGCGTGCGTTCTCAAAGGAAACAGCTGCGTTATAGATGGTGTGTCTCCAGGTCTCACAATTGAAGGCCAGAGTAGACCAGTTATGGTGATCAAAATATATATTATAGTCTCTAAGATATATAATCACATTCATTGTAATCTATTTAGTGAGCAAAACCATGTAACAATAATGCCTAAGATTAGGAAAAATAGAGACGTATTGCATGAAATTTTCCCATATATTACATTATTCTATGATCTTATAAAAAAAAATAAAGACTTGTAAATGTATATCCAGTTCACAAACAACAATAAATTTAGGTCAAAAGCCACCTTTTTAGTCCTTGCTTACATAGGGACTTTTTGAGTTCCAAATCACTCTCTGACATCTCTTTCTCTCTGCAAATGCCTCCACATATCACTCACTATTAGTGCTTTCAGGATTTATCCTTCCCATTTTATTCCAATTTAGTTCCAGGACAGAGCTTTAGTTTACAGTATTCTAAATTCTATTATTATATGTCTTTCCCATATTTCTAATTGATTTAAGTCTTCTTTCTTTTCTTCCAGTCCCCACTAGTACGTGCATGTCCTCCTAATTTATTGCTAAACTCCAAGTTTCACCAAGTACATTATTTTCTTTAAATCACTACTGAAGATATAAGTTCAAATACAAATTTATGCAGATGTCAGTACCCTATTGCTATTAATTTATACTGTTTGCATAGACCACAGTCTGGTTTTAAATGGGTTAAAACCTAAATCAATCTGAATTAAGTTTTATAGAAATATGAATAATATCCATATCTTCTCATTTAATGCTTTCGTTTATCCACTTTACAATTCCCCCCCCCCAAAAAAAAAAAAAAGCTGGTTAACATTTACAGTATTAAAATAAATTTAATACACAAAGTTGTGGTAATTGTTAACATCTTTTTACTTTCACATAGTGATATCCTTTCAGGTTACTTTCAAAGTTTTACTAGTCTAGAAATTGGATTCTTAGAACTCCAAAGTTAACTATTTTCTTGTAAAATTAATAATAAATTATACAATCCTGTGTTATTTATTTACTTTAATAGTCTATAATACACATTCCCTATACCACTCTATACCCACATATTTGGATTTCTCACAGATGACCTTATTTCTTGTTTGTCAAGTTCTTCATACTTTTTTACTGTTCTAGAATCACCCTTAATTTCTTATTCCTAAAAAGAAGTTTTTTAACGCAGATATTTTAAATAAGATTATTATCATCCCTTTCAGTCTTTTTGGTATTTGTTTTTCCCCTATGATGTTGTACAAAAATCCTTATTATCTTAACCCCTTTGGCTAGCATTAATCCATTTCTCTTTTTATACTGCCTTATCTTTGCCCTACAAGCTTTAACTACGAATAATCTTGTCTGGCTGCCTCTTCTCTTTCCCCTTTCCAGAACACTATTCAATAGTGATTCCTTATCTTGCCTTTCAGTGCCAGAAGCTACCAACAGCATGGTACAGCTGTGACATATCACAAGGAAAAGGGAAGGCACGCAAACATGCTTTGCTTTGTGTGAGTGATGTAAAATACTGTAAGAAACTATTAATTTTTTTTTTAATGCAACCTCTTGGCAACACTGAACTTTGACTTGCTAAACACCAAACGTTTTCCAAAATCTATAGATTAAAGATGACTCAGTCAAAATTATTTTTGGATAATTTTCTCTAGAGTTTTTTATTAGCTATTCTTCAGATAAACTATTTTGACCATTCTGCACACTGTCTTTGTGATTTAGTTATTTTTCTACTAATTAGAATACTAAAACCTGAAGCATGATAAAGAATAACTAAAAAACCATGGACCATTATAGTGACTAACAGGAATAACAAAACTCATTGACAACACATACACTAGCTCCTATTGTGGTTCTAGTTATTTGTTGAATCCTGACATACGTACAAACTACTAGGGACCAAAACAACCTCACTGTGAACCAAAGAGAAGACTGAAATAAAATACTCAATTAGTTTTACCCTGAAAAAGGGATTAGACTATACGACCTTCAGAACCTTTCAAACCTAATTTATCTATGAATCTATTTCACATAATTTAAAAAACATTTTGGAACCTATTCACAAAAATAGGTCTAAAAGTAAAATTTTAGCCTTAGGCATCAACTTTAAGATCTCTTGAGTTTATTATCCCATCTGGTTCCATGAACACAATGAACTACTCTCAAATATGAAAGAACCCCAAAATCTCTTTTTATTGCTCATTGCAATAAAAAAAGTAGTCCAGCTAACTGTTCTTACCCCGCTGATGCTGTAAATGGTTCAAGCTTCCAACCTCACCTATCAACGTTTTCCAGAGGTTTCCCAATTCTAACTTTAAAACTATGTTACATACATTCAGAGCAGAATCTAAAAAAAAAAGTAAAGCTCATATGTTTATGAACTTTATGATGAAATAGAACTGTTGCAAAGAACAACATCAGTTTATTAATTTATTTTATTAGCGCTGAAATGGCTGAGGGTAGCCTCAGAAACTGATTCTGGTGTTCTCATAAACTTCTCAAACTCACTGGTGGAGGCGTAAATTGCCTTTTGATAGCTGTATATCAACAGTTTCTGCAAAAATATAGGAAATAATCTAATACATGTATAAAAGAATAAGAAAGATGCCAAATATTATTAAAAAATAAATTCAGGTTAATGTCATTAGGAAATCTGTCTAAAGATATTAACTGCATATTTCTCAGTGAGATGGCATTGATTTTTTCCCAGGTTACCATGGATTTGCACATTAACGGAACACATAATTGTTAGGACTATACAACTGAGTTCTGTGTGGTTGTGCTTATCATGTGACTAATGAGTGGTGTACACAAAAATGAAATTTCTTGGAAAACAGAAACGTGCGCTCAAAGGTTGTAGGGAACACCTGTGTGGACAAAGACATTTGTGTATGGTATCTGGCCAGAGTTCAAGATTCATGCTGCTAAATGTTCACGCGGGAGAACTAGCACAACTTCAGCTGAGGCAAATATGCCAGAGACAGGGTGACTAAAAAATTGAGGGGGCAATTTAGAGCATTTTCTTGCATAAAAAACAAGTGTTCAGTAATAAAACAACTATTCAGTAATAAAAATTAAGATTAACTGAATAAAGACAGCTCAGATAGCAAGAGTGCTCCCAGCACCATAGCCAGTCAAAAGCACATAGATCTAACGTTGCCCTGAAAAGGTCATCAGTCCATCTGTTTCTTTGGCAGAGGTGACAACCAGCCTACATGGATTACTCTCTCCTAACAGTATTTAACATTCCATAATCCTCAAACAAAACAGAGACAATCCCACAAAAATCCAGGGGACAATCTAAAGCATTTCTATGCTATTGCAGACACAGTGGGCTTGGAGGAACACAGTTTTTTTTCTGTAGTAAAAAAGCACTGATTTCAACGGTTTCTGAGCAACTAAATCTTCCAAAGGAAATTGTAAATGATGTCTCTATGTAGACAATTATTTCCATTTCTCTGAGCATAGAGCATGGTTTATCATAAATAATTTGAAACAGAAATCATACAACATACATTGAATTGTTTTAATCATCTCATTTTTAGCACATTTGTACTCACAAATGAAAGTATTTCAATGTTGTTTATAATTCATGTGATTTCAGAGACTTCTTATGTCATTTAGATTAAGGTATTGTCAGATTTGAGTAGACTCCAGTGCATTTACACATGACAGATCCATTAAAAATGTAGTAGTTATTTGTGACGTTGAAACCACTATAGTAAAAAAAATAAGATCTTGATTAAATAACACCTGTATCTTTGTCTTTCTTACAGTAATGAGTAACTAACTTGTAACTGTGTTTTTATATCAACAGAAAAAATAATGGTTGCAATAAATAAAATCTATAAATTCCACTGTGGATTTCATTTTTAAGAGTGCGTGTGCTCTTTCTAGTAGTTCTTGTGCTTTAACTGACGAGAACCCAAAACCAGAAAACATGAAAGACCCTCTGGTTATCCTTGCCTTCAATCCTACTAACATCAGTGGAAATTAAATACTAACGTAAGCAAAGCTGGACAAGCAACATCGTTAAAATCTTCAAGATTACTGCAGATGGATTAACTCACAATATTTGCATATGGTCTAGATACCTGCTTTGGCGTCTAAAAGAGGACTAAGCAGAATTGAAAGTTTCATTTCAAGCAAGTGGTGCAGATTACATGAAATTAGTTCCTGAAAAGCCTATGTGGGGACATCCCTGTTCCTGACAGGCCTAAATAAAGGCTTCCAGGACAGCAAACTGCACTTTGTTCTCTCTTTGAACTTCATCAGGGACCTAGGTGAACATATAAGTGTGCTGTGTGCCAGAAAAAGGCTGCTGATGACCAAACCTCCATATGCTCTTGGGCAATGCTATATATCTGAGAGAGTACTGAGTTGACCCTGAAGACTTTTTGCTCTTGTTCAAAAATACCAGCTACAGAAAATGATGTACACCTTTCATATATAAATATGCTAAAGTAAGTATCTCTTAAGGAGAAGGAGACACAAGATCGTGGTTATACTTAGCCTGAGGAAACTTAAGCCCTTATTTTCTTTTTCCTGGGATACTGCTGTCACTAGATTTATGGGGTCAGCAGAAGCAACTCAGAGGAAACAGCACTACGTACTGGTTGTTGAAGTGACTGAAGTGAAGAGGGAAGACTGGGCTCTGGGACATACAGGTGTAGGACACATCTACACATTGAATTCACATCCTACCTTAGCCCACTGCATTTTGGTTGCCTAGATAGACTCTTACATCAGAGAAATAATGGGACTTCCAGAAATGACTGAGGCATGGGCTGGAAGGCATACCCTGCCTTTTGTGACTGAAACCTATTTTGTGCATAAAACCAATGGAGAAAACCAGTGGAAGCAGCTGGCACAGGGCAGTGGGAGAAAAGAAACAGATTTGCAGAGTTTATAACAGAGGAATCATGTTCAAAGTAGAGCATAAAGCTGGGAATACTAGACTCTTCACCAACCTTCAACTTCAACTGGTTGTGTAACTGGAGTGATGAGGAATCAAAACCAGGGGGTTAAATACAGGGATTCTATTTCTTTGTCCAAGCCTGTGCATTTCTCAGGCTAACTGAAAAAAAGACTTTTTTCTTTCATTTTTGGGTTGGGTTTTGGTTTTGTTTTGTTTTCATTTGTAATTCCTACAAAGCTTCTGTGTTTGTTTACTTCACCTGTTTTACGCCCTGGATACGATAAACTGCAAGCTTAGAGTACTAATAAGACCACAGCTCTGTGAAAGTGTAAGCTTCTGAGGAATCTGATGGTTTAGCTAAAAGAGTAATGTAAAGAGCTAACAACCTAGACACAAGACAAAGCAAAGTGGGAAAAAAGCAAAAAACGTGTTTAGAGTCAGTATAATTTCAAGGGAACCTTAAGTATGTATAAACCTTGTGTTAAGAGCTGCTAATCAAGAAGCCTGTTCAGTATTTAGCTGTGAGCTCCACTGGGGCAAAGTGACAATTTTTAACAGAGACTACAAGTTACAAATACCAAATATGCTGAAATGGACTTCGTGGCCTGAGGTTCTGTCTTATGAGAGGCACAGTGTGTGATCATCCTTCAAGTTAGCATGCACATAAGGTATTCTCTGATCAACACAGCACTTTGTGTCTTCGCCAGCACATCACTGCTACCATGAGCAATGTGTGTCTGCCAAAGGAACAAAGAAGAATACCGGGGGTCTTTTTAACTCTATGCCAAAAGGATCCCTGTCCTGAAATGGCAGAATTTCCGACTGTATCACAGTACCAGACTCTATCTTGGTGTCATATCACAGTAATGTCTTTCAATAAAAGAGATTCAGCATCTTCAGTACTTTTTCCTCAAGAAATCTTCAATGTACCCTATTCTCCATTGTTTCATTTACTTATGCATTTTGAGTTAACTCGTATAAAAGACACAAATACCTTCTAAATTTTCATGTTTTCTGTTAATTTGAAATCTAATTTTCTCCTTGTGTAAAGGTCCACATAGGCTTCTCTTCAGAATACCACAGTGATTCTCCATAATATGCCAAAAAAAGATTACCTTTAGTTAACAGTATTCACCCTTAAAATGTACAAAGATTGTAAGTAGTCATGAAACATAAGCTCAGGACTTGTAACAATAACTGAGCTGTGAGGAAAGACTGAACGGACAAGACTTTTAAACCCTTGGTTGGTATCGGACATGTAGCTAAGACCCATGTTAACAGGGCTACACAATTCACAACATTCTGTGCTGCTAGCGAAATAACGTGCACTTTTTGAAATCAGTCTTAGCAACCAGATTATTGAAAATTTATTGATTCTAATGCAAAATGATTTTCTACGACTTTCTATGCCCAAGCGTTTGAAGTTAAATATTGTGGTTGAAGTATACACGCAATGGAAAACAGACCTTAGAAATGAAAAAAATCCTTTGACACAGCATTATTTCAAGATATTCAGTCAGGATTTTTAAAAATGGCACTTACTAACCTCTGAAATCTAATAATTTGCAGGACAGTGTTTCCACAGATCACCAAAACATCCTGCATGCTTGTTTTTGCAGTTTTCACCCTCATGCGATCTCTGTTGTTAAGATGATCATTTTGTAGTGTTTTTTTACATGTATCCTCACATCCTTTAGGTCACATATTCTTCCACAGTTCATATTATAGTAAATACTTAGGAAGAACTCCCTGACAGTGGTTGTCATCTCAAATGACTGTCAACTTTATGTTCAGACACATATTTTAGAGATAAATACAAACCCCAACTTACACAAAAATAAGAATTAAAAAGCATCTAGTTTTATAGTAGTTGTGTCAGTCATAGCCAAACATCAGCCAACTGCTCCTAAAGAGATTCCTGTTTTTATCCAGATGTGTCTAGTGTGATACCATTTGTCAAACATAAATCAATAACGTGACACTACTTTTTTTTTTCATCTAATGAGAAAAGATGTATGCTTTAGAATGCTAAAATTTTGCAATAAATTCCATGGCAGTTTCTGAACACATTCAACAGAAACAGAAGAAAAAAAGTACAATGACAATAACCATGGCCATTCTTCATGATTCTAAATGCATTTTAGTGCAGATCCAATTGCAATAAATACGGCACTGCCGTTGCCATTAAAAAGCCTCAGGACACATCAAGTATTTTCTGAACTTGTTCTGTTCTTCCTGAAGCTTTATTTAGCTTGTCTAATGACCAGCCAGCTATTGCCTGATTTGTTTAACTTTTGCTTATCTTTGTAGAACCATATTCTTTTTACAGATGGTAGCAACGAACAGTTATTCTGTACAGAATGACATACTTATTACCCCAGCATAACAATGCAATGCAGAAGAGCAGAGTTCTGGTAAAGAAAGAATTGTTTGAGAGCAGAGGTGTTCAGGTGCAGGTGCAGGTGCAGCACAGGGGAGCACAGGTCTGGAAGGGCCAATGAAAGGCAAAGGATGGCCCTGGGGAACTCAGAGCTAACAAATAATACACTGATGATCAGCTAAATCAGTGTAGACCTGGGAACTGGACAAAACTCTGTTCTAGGATAACAAGAACAAAGAATATTTATCCAACTTATATAAGACAGGTCATATATAGTAAATTAATTGATATTATTAATATATATTAATAATTATTTGATTGATTGCATTTATTATTGTTGTGGGGATTAATTTTTAATAATATTTAGAGATATTAATATTACTAATAAAATAATGGTTTCCTGTTCTAATATTGATTAGATATATTTCAGGAACCCACAACTTCAATTGAGGGTATTTACTGGTAAACCTGCTTTTAATTAAATCCTATTTACACAAATAATGATGTTGATTCAATGAGAATATTTATGTACAAATGAACACAAAAAGCAGGAATTTAGTCATGTCTGAAAAATATTGAGATGTTACATCCTGGCATGCTTGGGTACCCTGCCATGTCTTATTTATTCTAGAAATTCAGTTACTGTAAAGTTATTGTACATGTTATCAGACTAAAACCTATTTTTTGCAACACTTCAGATTTTACATGGACAAAAATCCATTATCCAAAAGCTTAAAAGCATGGAATAGGAGATAAATGTAAGAGTCCTTCATTCTCTTCATCTATTTCATCTGCAAAGCAACCAATAAAAATACACTTTCACTTCAACCACCAAAAATACCCGGGAAGAACATAGATTTGATTTTCATCTCTGGGAGGGAAAAAAACCCTTTCATGTTTAGCAGTAGTGGCATAATCCATATACTCTAAGTACCTGTATGATGCCGATTGCAGAGCAAAACTTTGATGTATTTGTCCTCATAATATCACCAGAAGGTGAGGCGGTACCATTCTAACAATACCACACAGAAAGAAACTGATGCACAGAAGCATCAAAAAGCATTTACAAAAGAAATCGAATAAATTTACACGCCTCATCATCACTTTCATGACGCACATTCCAAATGGGGACCTCCAGAATGTTCATCCTAGGGAAGCCCACACCTGCTGGTGTTTAAGAGCCATAAGCAATATGTGCAAGGTGCACACAAGGGTCTGGGCACTTCCTTACTGTTATAAGTAGCAAACTCCCAACCAGAGTGAATCAAAAAGGTGGTCTTGGATCAACCCAGCTTAAACAAGCTTTGCACGAGGCACAACCGGAGACCGGCATTTCATAATCTGTGTATAAACTGCCAACCCAGACCTGAATATCCTGTAAACAACTGCAGCACTTGGAGCAATCTGGACTCAGTGGCTCTTTTTCTCAGAAGGTTCTGTCTCATCAGGGAATAGGAATAGTCTTTATTTTTCCCAAATCTGAAACTGCCCTAATTTTTGTGAATAAATGAAAAAATCACTGGACTAAAGATAATGAATATGCAGCAACTTGAACATGCATTTATGAGATGGGGAAACATTGTTTCCAGGGCTGGCTCTTATTTTTAAGTACATTTAAGTACATTAAATTCTCCCAGGACAATAACTAGTAAACTTTCGATCTGATTATAATTCTGCTTCAAGAGGTTGCATTTATGAACCCAAATAATAACCCAAATAATAACATTGAAGTCCTATGGCCCTATACATAACTCCCACAGTTTTATTAGGTGTTGGAATTGGATAATATCCCAGCCTTGGCACCTTTCTCCCTTCCAAGGAGAGTGAAACTTCATGATCCTCTCTGTATTATTAGTGACTTCCTAGACATTTGGTGCAGACGGACCAGCTGGACAAGGCTCTGTACTCACATTACACCTGCAGTGCTGAACATTTTTCCTCCTCTCCTTTGTCAGTGTGAAGCACATCTATCAACCTTCAAACATACCAGTATGGAGCATCTGTATGTTTGCCAGTCACTTCAGATATCAGCCAATGCCACAGAACAAACAAAAACATTTCCAAGGATAAAAACACAGTTTGTTACAGTTCAAGTTGAAGTGCCCAGCTTTGCAGACAATTGAAATCTTTTATGTATGCAGTACAGAAGAATATGTTCATAGGACAGAGAAGCAAACACTCTAAGAAAAAGTGAACCATTTAGAATTCAAAGAAATATTCCACACGAAACCTTTGGAGTTAAGATTTTCCAAAACCCTTTCAGGAAAAAGTGTTCTTGCACAAAGCATGTACAACATTATTTCTCATAACCAATAAATAGCATGAATTAGATTCCCTGATTTTCTAACCTGTAATTTAAAGTCTTTCTAGCTGCACTACAGGAATGAGATTGATGCCTTAAGCCTGGTTCTAAAACTTACTTATAAAACTTACCAAGTCTTACAAATATTAGAAAAATAAAAAAACCATTAGGGGTTTAAGGCATCAAGATACAATGGCTTCACAGACTCATCTCCAAGCACTCTACACACACTTTCACAGCAATCTGCACCACTCTTTAATGGTCAGCAGGAAGCCCTGGATAAACATGTATCTTGGACTCTACTTTGAAGCATCTGCCAGTAGTACTGTAATCAAACCTGGTACACTTGCCTAGAAACAAAGTATTACGTAACTGGTTGCTAACATATCCAAAATAGCAGGCAAGGGTAACGTATTGATCACTTTTTCATAGACTTTTTTTCTCCTAAGCAAATCTAACTGTGCTGAACCAGCATCACTGTTTCTCTCCAGCTCTTTCGTGTGCCCTGTTCTGAGGGAGGTTTAGCTGGGCTGTTGTAGCACGCTCACTCAACATAAAGATCATCCAACCAAAAAAACCCAAGGTGATTAGTTTTCTTCTTGGTTGGTGTACTGACATAACCCAGGAAAGGAGGAAAGCCTGAGCCATCTCAGCAGCAATGGGGCCTCAGATTCTCACAAACAATTTGTGATAACAAACCTCAGTTGGTGACACTGGTTAACAGATTCCAATGCTAGTTAAAAGTGGTAAGGTTAGAATTCCTGTTAATCTTTATTTTTCACAGCTAAGAGTTGGAGAACTGCTCTTTGGATTCTCCATCCTCCAATAGTCCTTCAGCGAAGAAGTTCAATAGCATGTAACTATCAGCTATGGCTGAGAGTTATACACCATGCTATGAGCACTGTCCCTGCATATGAATGAGCTAGCAGTACATGAACAACAGGTACCAAAGTCAGCTCTCAAAACGTTTTACATCTCCTGAAGAACTGAAGAGAGCAAATTGGTGAAAATTGCCCCAAAGTGGGTAACATGTTCTCCACATTGTCACCAATTTTCTATCAAGCTACCAAAAAATGGATGGGATTCAAATTTTGTATTTTTCTGTGTTTTTGCCATTTCTAGGAGATATAAATAAAATTTTAACTTAATAACTGAAAATAACTTGCTTCCAAATTTCAGTTGTATGCATTTTCAGCACTATCAAAGAAACACTAATTTGAGTATGTCATATGTCTTGTTTCCCCTTCAGATAATGAAGAAACAAAAAACCAAGAAACTGAAGTAAAGCATGGAGAGGGACAGACTAACCAGCTAAAATTGAAAGAAGTGCAACAAATGGTTAAAAAATTGTTGTGGGTTTTTTTTAAGTACATCTGCTTCACTCTATTCAATGTCAACGACAGTTTCAATAGTAAAACTACAGTGAAAAAAAGACTTTATAAATAAAAACTATGAAATAAATTGCTTTTGGTAGTAGGAACACGTTATTACTGTTTCACACATCTTCCATGGCTCTAATCTAATCTGCATTTAGACCAAAATATATTGATACCATGGAGAATTTGTCTCGAGTAAGGACAATAATTTGGCCTTTGCAGAGCAAAGGAACAACACTGATCTCATACACTGTTATTATTGATTGCTTTTATTAATTCTGATGGTGGCTAGTACATCAGAAAACTGTGTCAGTAATTTGACAACAACTTTGTTTGTAACTTCTCTACAAGATTAACAAAACTGAGAATGACTTTGAAAAATTTGACTGTCTTCCTCTTGAGATTAAACTAGCATCACAAGGGGCTCAAATGCTGAAATATTCATAAATCAGTGATGCATAATTTGTAAATTTGTACTTTATATCGTGTACAACTTTCTCTGTCCTAAAGAGCATTTTATATTTCTTGTTAACAGTGAATGCAAATAATGCTCAATGGAATTCTGCAGTGACCTTTGTTTTATTACAATTACTGCATATTTATAAATGAACAACTAAACTTCAATTTGAGAGCTACAACAACTCTGAGTTGGAATCCTTTGATAAAACACAACTGAATAAACTTCATAAAATTAATTCCCTAAGAAGAGAAAAATCAAGTCTCCTCTGAAAATTCCTCTGTGTATACCCACACACAGAGCAGATTTTTTCCATGCTTTTGCAAGAAGAAAACTAAACAAAACAGCAATATGCATAGATTTGAACAGAAGAGGATAAATTGCCTTAAAAAGAACACAGGAGAACAGACTGGATGTAATACATCATCTAATCACTGTATTATATAAATGTATAAAAGAGAAATACATATGTATAAACCATTGCATAATAAGAAGAAATGCAGTACCTGCATTATGTCATAATATAATTCCATGTAAAGTCACTGAGACTTAATAATTGAAATCCCACTCCCACTATGTAAACAGAATCATCATCAACTTCTGCTAATGGCTGTTCTACACTGGAACACTTCCACATTTGTCAAAAGCACAAGCAAATCAGAGGACAAGGTCTAAAATACAGTGAACATATTGTGCATCTTATCCACCCAGACAAAAGGTAATGGAAGTATTTAAAGACAAAAGGCACAGACTACTGATATGAGAAGGGCAAATAAAGAAGGCATGACTGGTCTGAAATATCTGATGGTACAGGACACAGTACTATCAAGCACTTGTTCACTGGAAGCAGCAGCAAGCGAGTTTGTTCCTAATTTGGATATTTGCTTTGACTTCATTCTGAACACTTCATTTCTTTATACACCTCATTCTTTATCACTGGCTTCTATTTATGTTTTGTGCTCTTTAGAGCAGAGGTCTCTAGCAGTATTTGTGCCCAGTTGGGAGCAGATCTTCACAATGTCTGAGTGGAATAATGTACACAAATAGAGGTTTAATTCAAGCAAAAATTACAGGCTGGGGAACTAAAATCCTGGTTTTGGTTATAACATACTATTCAACTGAAGTCATGAATGTTTTGAAGAAACAATGAGCTGATGAAAAACTTGTATTCAGATCCTATGCAGGACAGTTGTGATCCCTCTGAAGGTAGATACTAGACTGAAGTAGGCTGACCTTTCCCACAAAATAAGTAACATGCCATCTTGTTAGTGTTAGAAATGCTAAACAAAATACAGATAGAATCTGTGATTCCTAAGAAATTACCATGCAGATAGAGAGATTGAGCCAAGTACATTTACTAATAAAGTATTTCAATAACTGGAAGCAAAGCCATTTATGTAGGCTTTTTTGTACTGTAAAGGAAATGGTCTGGGTATTTTCCTTTTTGAAGGCATCAGAAAATTCACTTACGGGTTGATTCCAATCCCACTGAATTCCACACACATATATGAAATGCTGATTAGTCTTGCACACAAACTTCTAAACTTATATCAACAGAAGAATTTTCATAGTTTACAGAAGTAAATCAGGTGGAAATTATCAATACAGCATAAAGCACAACCATTTGTGATAATCGCGTATAATACTTGAAAACAAAGAGAGGCCTTATTGATTAAAAGAGATTCTGATCATAAATTCTTTTTCTACAGTGCATCACTTTAAAAAAAGGATTTGAAATCAAACTCACATGACTGTGATAAATTATCCTATTTATTATGAGTGGTTCAGAGTGACTCAAATATGTACTAAGAGTATAAATTTTTAGGGCGATCATTTTCTTTTAGCAAAAGAAGTCAAAAAGGGCATTTTATAAAGCACACTGGAATCCATAGGAGATTTTAAAATATTTCCTTCCACTGGGAACCAGACTGACAAACAGAATGTCTTTAACTGATTTTATGAAAGTTTCTATGATGTTTTTGGCCATGAGCATTTTAGGAGGGACAATATTTATGTAAAAAGAAAAATTATTTAAAGTGAAATTATTTTTCTTTACAGTCTAGATTTTTACTGCTTGTAACAGTGTGATAACAAGATGCTTATGACCTGCATGGTAACAGGTTTTTTTAGAATATCAGTTTAAAGTTTGTAAACAATATTTCATGAAGTTATAATGAAAAATACCTTCCACACAAAATTAAAAAGTGTGTTCTTCCCTTACTGCTCATCTTCCTTTGTTCCCTTGAACTCATGAATTAATGAGCCACAGCAAGCGGCAGGATATAAAAACTATTAAGAGTCTTCCAAGTATGTTACTGTACTCATTCAATATTCTGGACAACTGTTTTTATTTATTTTCGATTTTCTAAGTTTTGCTTCAGCCTCAAATAATCATTGCATAATAAACATTAAATATCCTCCTAGAAGTGTAAGGTTGTTGGACTCCATTTTGTAATTTCTGTTCCTACTAGACAAATCCTCCACTGATTTAACCGTTTAAATCCTCTGATGGGCCCATGATATGACATGGTATTACTGACTATGACTTCCTGACTAGGGATGTGCAGCTTACTCACCCAGCTAGTGACCTCTGGGTATGTGGTGAATATTATTAATTCATCCTAAATGTGTGGAACAGGAAGCGAGCATTCATGGAATCATATATAAATAAATGCATCCACGTCAAGAAAGCTCCACAAAACTACCCACATCCTACATCTTACTATTCTTCAACAACGTGGCATAAATTATTGTAATCCTCTTTTAAGATCTCCCTGTTGTTTCCAGTTGTGAAATCAGGAAAAAATAAATAAATCACTGCTGAATACTGTGATGTTGGTACACAGTGAGATGTTAGAATTTGCTACACAGTAGACCAATGCTACATTTCTAGCATAATAAAAAATCCCTATTAAAACTACTCTAGACTGTCTGAATGAGATATACAAGATTAAGCCTGGAACTCCAAATGCTGAGATTTAATAAATGTGAGTATCCCCTCTCTTCTGTTGGATGTAAGTAAGAGGACAAAAAATTCTTTTAATTGTTTTATGAAGGCCCTGCTCAGATTTGGCAGTAAAACATGGGGGAAAACTGTCTATAGTTTCTGTCTAGGTAACTTTTATAAAACCCCACAATCATATTACAGTTTGGCAATGGTCACAGTAAGAAAAGACATTTTTGGATTTTCTTGTCCTTGTTCAAAAAATTGTATGGATCGACTACATGCAAATGTTTTACAGGTCCACTAGACTTGGAACTGAGTCCTGTCTTATAGATAGAAACTTCATAACACAGTTCAGTCACAGCACTGAGAATCCAGAGGGCAAATTCCCCATAGCCCTTAAATTCAGGATCCCATGAGAGTATCGAGATCTATTTGCCAGTGCTTTTATCTAGGCTAAGCATCTTAAATGTAAGGCTACAGAAACAGATCTAGATACAAGAAGTGAAAATGTAGCAATTTTTAATATTGCTCTAATCAATGACACAAAAGATAATCTGTCTACAGAAGAAATACTAAATAGACCACATATTTCCAAACTATTTTATTACTAAGTAATAGTGATAGCTTCTTTTTTTGACCTAGTTCCTTTTACCGTTCAACACTTCAGCACATTTAGAAACACAATCATCCATTGTATACTTGTCACATCTTTTGTAAAATGCAACACTTCTTAAAAAGGAAAAATACTGACTTTCATCCATTTTCCTTAGCCATTTATCATATTCAAAATTGTAAAAAACTTCAGAGATTCAAAATAGAAACAGTAGGCTTTAATCTAAATGCTCTCTATTCTAAAATGGGACTGAAAATAGTTTTGGGAAAAGATTTTGCACTTCATACAGTCAAGTTTGATGAAAGCAAATCTGAAGGATGGAAGGGTTTTCATAATACTGCAGAAAGCTGTCAGGTCTCTGCAATTCGTTTCCAAAAATCATTGCTAGGCAACGTCAGTATGAAACCTAAAAGTAATACACAAATTCATAAAAACAGAGTCTTATCAAAACCAGAGCACCTTCCCAATGGCAAACTCCATTCCCTTTAAAACTCAACTTACACTGGCAAAACTGCACTTTCAGTTGTCACTAAGAACCCTAACAACCATTCTATTACTCATTGTCTACCTTATTTATGCTACTTGTGCCAATATAACTTAAAGCAGATTGTCTGTGAAAACAAAATTTGTATTTCTTGCCTTAATGTTTGTTGACAGAAGTGATGAATTGCATCATGTTTGTGGCAAGAGCATTCTACATTTTGATCCTTCAATAAAGCTTTCAACTGAACCACAAACTAGCTTTATACAGACAAATACACTGACTGATGTGCCTAATGAAAGTGACTATATCTACAAAAAACAACGACTCAACACACCTCTCTTGTAGATTTTTAGCCTTCTGAGGAACAGGAAAAAATGCTCTAAACTGAGTGGAAGACAAAAAGCATACTGCTACTGAGAAATACTGTGAGGCTTAATTTGCAAACTCATTATAACTTCGAGTAACAATCTGATGACTGATTTCCAAGTGCATTAAAGCAATTAAATAAAAGTGTGAAATAATTTTAATAATGTTAAAATTCTTAGCAACGCCCAAAAAAAGACTAAATACAGTGAAAAGCAAGCAAAGCAAACCTTCCACCTACCAAGTGAAATTTCCACCCCCTCTAACAATGCCATTTCTGAAGCTCATATGGAGGAAAACGCATAAGTAGGGGCAAGAATTAAAATGTGCCTGAAACTGGAAGCATAATATGCTGGGAACATGTTACAAAATTTAAGGGAAAAAAACCCAAAACAACTGTTTGCCCTAAGTTTCCTCTTTCCTTTCCAATAAGTACCTTTCTGAAATAGATGCTTTAACTTGGAGACACGCATCCCCTTGGAATTTAGCATGTTTTGGGGAAAGATGTGAAGACACCCGGTGGCCTGTGCACCCCCTGTGCTCG
>NW_021940604.1:39937905-39942983 GCF_001715985.3 Manacus vitellinus
CGCAGGACACCGAGAAGTGTCCCCCACCCCTCCCCCTGCCCTGCCCTTGGACGCTGGCTCCGCGGCAGCTGGAGCAAGTTCAGCTTTTCTTCTCCCACAGCACTGGGGCTTGGCTGCCCTAAAAGAAAATTCTCTCCTAACAACGTGTCAATGTTACATTCCTCCACAAAGCAACTTCTATTAGGGGGGCTGGGAGCTTGGCACTGCCTCGCCACAGACTGAGAGCTTTGTGGCTATGCAAAAAACAAGGAGAGAGGGAACATTTCCTGCATTAAAATGCAATATCCAACGCTCGATAATTTATCCCCCTGTCCCCCATTCCCTCAAGCAGCTCCGATGGCCCCCCTCGCCCATAGGTTGCAACCAGAGCCCCCCATCTAGGTTCAACCTGTGCCTTCCCTGCCTCGCAAGCCCCTACCGTCCTTCCCAAAATCACCCTCCCACCCCGACGTCCCCAAAATGTCAGGCTAACACAAGAAGTATGTAGCAGAGGGACTAAGCAGAGGGCTGCCATGCTAATTACTGGACCCCTGTCTTCACACCGTTCCACAGCCACCCCCTTTTTCCAGCAGGGACATGAAGCAGCTGCTGGGAATGACACATCAGCCCCCCCTCCCCCTCCTCGCTAATACTGCAATGAGATTCTGAGCCTTCATCTCCGGGAGCCAAAGCTGCCTGGAAAACAGGTGCAGCAGCAGCCCCCGGCCCCTTCGCAGAGCTCCCAGCAGGTTAAACCAGCATGTCCTGCCTGCACAGTGTCTCACATTGCCAAGTATCTCAGGCAGAGGGTTCACCCTGAGGAATTGCATTTGCTTTTGGTTTTGTTTTAGGTGGTTGAGTTCTGGCCCAGTTGGGACCAGGTGACCTGAACATGGTAAATCTCTTGGTCTTTTGTCAGGTTGCCTGCATGCCTTTGGAAATGTTTTCCTTGCAAAGTCAAGGGATCATATCAAGAGGGCCAAGGTTTTGTATTTGGGTGGTTGCAGTAAAGAGGTGGTGAGGGGGAGAGTGATTCCTGGCTCACAACCTGTGGGAATTATTGTAAGTGAGGCCTTAAAACAGATGGATCTTACTTGTGAGGAGTTTCAACAGTGCTCAGCAGAACTATATGCTGAAGCCCAGACCAGTTTAGAAATGAAAATGCAGCCTTCCCTGCCTTGAGGGAGTGTGCATCTTCTCCAGCTCTTTTGCCTCATCTAGAGAAGAGCCAGAGTGGAGAGCAGCTCAAATGAATGTGAGTATTAAGGAGAGCCAGCAGCAGGACTTACACACTGGCATGGCGTTCAGCCCCCCTCCAAGAAGCACCTACCTTCTTTTGGCGGCCTTTTGGCTTCTCTGGTGAGATTGCAGACCTGGGTGGTTTGGAGCTCCTGGGTCAGGCAGCCTTCCGTCTGCTCATTGAGGGGCAGCACCACGTTATTGAGCAACACCAGGGACTGGTCATCTATTCCCCATTCTCCCAAATGCTGAGGGCAGGTGCATTTTGTATACATGATCCCACAGGACTCAGTTCTCCCGTTCTCGGATTTCAAGCAGCTCTCCAACCAAGTGCATAACACATGGCACCCGAACTGGCTTGGGCTCACCTTGTTCAACACCAAAAATTCAAAGAAGGATTTTTGTTCTTCTTCTTTTTTGTGTAATCCTGGGAAGTTGATAGGATAGACGCGACGTATCTGAATAAAATTCTTATCATACTGCAGAAATACAAAAGCATTCTTGGAATTGCAGAGCTGCATTATAGAATGGTTATTCTTTAAAAGATCCTTTATTTTTTCATGGGAAAAATGATCGAACTGATAAGCCAAGAGGGAAAAGTTGGAGCAGCTGAAGTCCTTTTTGGAAAATTTCAGGTAAATACTATATTTGGTTGGATCTGGATTTTCCAGCGTCCAAGTGCAGTTTGTGAAGTTTTTAGGAAACATTTCACTTACAGAATACGATCCATAAATGACCCCCTTCACCAACGTGGAACACCAGAAGTCTTGGGCAGCATTAAATCCAAACATAACCAGTAGATAGGTGGAAAATATATAAATCAGCAAATTACGAACAGCCTTCATCCTATGTCATTTGGCCTGCAGGAGATGAAATGAAATAAAAATGCAAGTAGAATTCTTCACGCATAGAAAACCAAACTCCTTCCAATATTCGAGCCAGCTGTTTTCAAGCTTGCAGTTAGAACCCCTTTCAGAAAGAAGGGCAGGTAATTTTTATTTTATAACGCAAGGGCCGGGGTTGCCGCTGTGTTCACAGCGCCATCATGTGGCCACCGCGACAGACACGTCTTCCACAGGCAAATTAAAACTCAACATCTATTAGATTATTAATAGGAATGTCCTCTCCTCTCTAGGATGTAGTCATCCTGGCGTGGACTAGAACTGCTCAACTTAAGTAAAAGCCTAGATGCCTTACCTGACAGACCAAGAGAAGGGAAATTTATTTATTTATTTCTTCAAAAAAGTAAATAAGTAATCTGCTATACTCATATATGCATATGCAGATTTTCACCGGAATAGAACAATAAAGCCGATAGCATATGTTGTTATACATTATTTTTCTATTAAGTCTGAGAAGTAACTGAAGAATTACAGCCATAATTTAAAAATGCACAAATTACTATTTGTTACAGATGGAACATTATCTCCCATATGCCTACATGCCTTCACCCCAGCCACCTGGTATATAGAGGTCTCTATAAAAAGGATATTTAGACAGCAAATACTGAGATTAATATATTAATAAAATTTTGACACTGCCAAAGAAAGAAACAAAATCAGATTAAAGTATTGCTGGTCTGACACTACCACTAAATGCCAGCTTTTTAAGATAATAGTTTCAATGGCTTCAACCTCTAAGGATATATAAAATAGTTTACAGTATTAGTATCTACAACTAGCAGCTCTATATAGCTGGCAGTGCTACAGCAGGATCTCTGCACCTACTGGACTGCACTTGCCCTCTTATTACAAATATCTTCTACTGTCTGATTAGTTCCTGTGTTTTGCAGCCGTGGGCTTGAACAATGAAAGACATATTACATTTTCTCTGCTAGTATCTCCAAATAAAGCTGTTTTACTGCACCTGTCAACCCTCACAACCTCCACATGCTCTGTTCTCGCAACAGTGGCCTAGGTTGATACAGCAAACCTTAGTTATATTTATCTCTGTAATGATATAAAAAAAATTCAAATTGACCATTTTCAGCATTAACCTTTGAGAAGCTGCTTATCTCTTACAAATGAGTAGCTTTTTGCTTTCTGCTCTTAAATGCAAGCAGAAAGCAGCGATACTAACCTAATTTCAAAACTCTCTAAATTGCAGTCTCTTCCACTGTTGCTCAGTAAGCAGAGGCAGATGTACACACAGGCGCTGTTACTGAGTTTTGATGTGTGTCTTTGCCTAGCTTTTCATCTCCTCACCAAACAGCAAGGCATCTTCTGTTTCCCATTGCGTAACACACAGCAAGTCACCGGATTAAACTCCCTTGAAGAGATTTTCGTATCTCCTAGATTATAATGCAAACTCTGAATCCTGAAATGGGCAAAAAGCACCACCAACTCTAACCCTCTTTATAGCAGAGGTTTAAAAAAAAAAAAAAAAGCTGAGCTGCTGCTGGGTCTATCCACACGATCAGATTTTCTCCTTTCTGAGCATCCATCTCAATGAATAACATGGTCCTCCTTCTCCAAACAGGGCTGGTACAGCATTTAAGGTTTTAAGAAAGAGAAACTTATTGGGAATTCTGGAAACAATTTCCCCTTTGCTGAAGCACTTTGCAGGCAATGCAGTTCTGCGCAGTGTTATTCAGGATGGTGTAGGCGTTGAAAGCCAATGTGACAATAAGTGTCTAAATTAAGAATTCCACCCATGGAAAAGGATTAATTTTATAATCTGGAAAGCAGAAAGTGAGCTTATTTACTTTTCCGTTTGAAAAGGAAAAAAGCTTCTGACTTTTCCCATCCTGTGTAATATCTGCACTAGAAAAATAAAGACGTCTGCAGTGCTAGGCTGTTTTCTATGAAGAAATGTAATCAAATAGCCCTCATTTTAGTTGTGTATTTGTTCATACAATGCTACTTAAACACAACAGTGTCTTAATCTCTCTCTCTCTGTGTGTGCATTACACACACACACATGTACAGAGACACACAAACTGAGTGTGCCGGCAGCATTTCAGTTAGTTTGCAGTATTGCTAGATGTAGAGTGAATCTGCTCACTGAAAGGATTAGACACTCAGATTAAAAAGATCTTTCTTGTCCATGGAAGAGGGGGTTAAAAAACGGCCACAGACGTTTAAGGTTACCCATCTGGGTAGGGGGAGAATCCTCTTCTGCTGAAAAGAAAGGGGCATTTAGTTTGGATATTCCCCAAACTGATTTTCTAGGTGACACTGTAGTTTAGCCGAACATAGACGGCGCCATCACTCCATTTATCTTTTTCCCCCAACAGAAGACCCACTGACTTCTCTTATTTTAACTTCCTATTAACCTAACATTCCTCCCCCCCCCCATCCAAATTACCCCAATCGTGCACAAACCTCAGGTTTTCTCGGTCTCGCTGGAAATTACTCTCAGGGAAGCAGACCTGTCGCAAGACGGACTTCTCTAACTTTTAAACTGCAGCGCTGAAGTAAATGCGGAGATCATTTCGTATGTGCTGTCTCTATCCTTCAGCAACAGCCTGTCCCCCTCCTCCGCCGCCTCCTCCCCGGAATCCCAAGCTAAAAGCTTTCCAGTCGTAATCCCTGGAAATGGGAAATGGAAATGCCCCGGGCACCCTTACCTTCCACTCCGAAAGCTGTCAGGCTATTTCTCTAAAACACTAGCACCACAGGCACACGTCCCAACAACAGTGATGGAGAGATTCCCCTTCTGACGGAAGCACCGTTTCCCATTTTTCCCAGCTCAGGTTCAAAACCAAGATTAAAAAAAAGCAGCAGAAGATAAAAAACGCAGCGAGAAAATCCCCGCACGCCACACGCACACCCCACCGAGGAAAAAAAGCAGCTTTGGCTCCGGATCCACCAAATCCAACCACATGAAGGGGGAAGAAAAAAAAAACCAACAAAAAACAA